>NW_022727435.1:208329-235389 GCF_011630105.1 Anneissia japonica
ATTTAAGGTCAGAATATTGATTCAATAATTGAAATACATTCTTTTTAAAGTTTATACACATTTAATAAAATCCACCAAAATAAATTGAAAATACAATTTTTATAATGATGAAGTTGTTTACTTTTCACAAACATGTTGAAATTTGTGGGGATTCACCATTTAGGCCTATGCCCTAGGTAGATCTGCGTTGAAGAAAACATCTAAGGAGAGCAAAAAATAGTTCTAAAATTTACGCAGATATCGAAAACGAATGGATACCACATTGGAAAAAAATGTCTCATGTGATGTGAATTGAGACGATTTTGGCTTGCTCTGCCGTTTTAATAATTTTACTATCTATGACTCTGAAATTGTGAGTGTAAACAGCATTCAATTTGGTTCGGCTTGCTACCCCCGCCACCGAGTGTAAACAAATTTGAGCCGTGTTGGTTTTTTTTTAAATTATTTATCATTTCCGAAATATCTATGTCATCACAAAGAGGGCTAGTAAAATAAAAATGAAATGAAAATAAAAGGTTCATAGTCATACACAAATTAATTTTAAATGACGATCTGTTTTTTTCCTTGTCTGCGGTCAAAAAACCCGGAAGCCCAATGTACGGAAAAAGAGTTTGGGCGATGTATACCGTCATCACCTGAGCACGTGGTGGAGGAGAAATTTCTATTATCTTATTGGCTAACATGTGAATTGGAGGCGTGGCTTCTTTGATGGACTCACCCAGGCGCGACTGCCGAACTTTGAACTTTAACTTTGTTTACGCTGTGAGTTCATGAAAGTCAAACATGGAATCTGAAAATTGGCAGACATTTTAACGAACTTTCAACAGAAATGAACATCGAATTGAGTGCATACTATTGCAAATTAACTTCGTGTAGGTAAATAAGGTTCTTTACAAGCCTGTTGTGCTATTTATATTGGTGGTTTTTGTATTAATTTTTGTACAGCATTGATTGAAGTAGCCGGCGAAAACATTGTAGTAGCCGATCGAATGCGCCGGCCGCCGGCTCTTAAATAAACTCCTGGTGGGGGTAGCGGAGGGGAATTTATTTGAAATCAAGTAAATTGGAATATTGTTTGTCAATAGCCTTCATGAATCTAATTAATTAACATTTGCTCATTTTCAGGTTAGATGACATAATTTGGCATCAAAGATTGAATGGGTGTGGAAAGGGGAGGGGGGGCTGGATGGGTGGGGAGGGGTATTGAGCTGATTCTGTTTTTAAAAGTTCCCCCCTCCCCCACAACCAGCATATTGTTGGAGAGCATTTTTTTTATAGAATTTGATTTTTTTACTGAGTTAGCACTAATTGTACCTTGTATTTTTATAACAATAAAAGATCTGTATCTGTATCTTCATTAATGAGATCTGGAGTGGGTGGGGGAAGCAAACAAAAAACATTAATCTACCAGCCTAGGTACCACCGCACGCTCTGATTAGCCACATTACAAAATGACCACCCAAACTAATAATGTTCATAGGCTGATTTTTTTAATGAATTTAAAATCATCAAAAATCACTATAATCTAACATATTTAGAAACTAGAGCATAATTACAAGTAACAAATAGTATTTGTACCAATATTACATGCTATATCTACTATTTATAATATATTTGGTGTAAAAATACTAGGTATTTTTCATTTGATCCGTGGTCAGCGTTCGCACAGCTAAAAGCCTATTCTTTAACATTACACAGAAGAACACCATGAAGTGACTACAAAATGGAGTTGAAAACCTGTGGCCAACTTGCACTTTCCCATGCACCAATTTTTCTAAATCTTGCGTCAAATGATGCAATATAACATACTAATTATGGACCTTATTATCAAAATAATGGACTCATTTTCGTTTAATGAAAAATAAGCGTGTTTTACGATCGTCAATTTTCGAATGTTGCAAACCTCGATATAACGTCGGACAAAAAAAATGGAAAAATAACACAGCTGTAGAATAACTTCCGCTTGACATTTTGAGGTCAAAACTTCAGCAGTAACCAATCAAAACCGTAATTTTACGAATTAATTACTAACAGCTATGCTGGGCCGCCGCTGTCTCGAGTCACAAATTTACACCGACAGCAAAAGTGGGCGTGGCAACGTAACTTGCAGGTGCCTACCAAAACGACAAACGAGCAAAATCAATGCTGACTAGCTGCATAATTTTCTGAATTTGAAATTGTCCCGACAGTAGGTACGCGACAAAAAATTTCAAGTTCGAGCAATTCCTTTGCAGCTGGTATCATTTAAAAGAGTATTATTATAGAATTAAATTGATACCAAGTTCATTGTCATCCGTCAAATATCATCAGCAAAGTTACATAATTTAAGAGATTATTTATAAAATAATATTAATAATAATTAAATTATGCCTAATTTTGGTCCTTCAAATCCTATGTAAACAATGGAGAAGTATGTGACCTTGTTCTTGAAAAACATACAAAAAATGCTTTTTTGTTTCTATACATTTCTCAATAAAATAAAAAGCATTTGGAAGCACACAAAATGGACAAAAGAAACATTATAAAAATCATTAAAATTTAATAATTTATTAATTAAATAACAATTAAATTAATTAATTAATTACAAATAATTAATTATAATATGCCATAATGTCTTTAAATTTTTTTACACGTGCCTCAATGAATAAGACATTTGAAAGCACACAAGGAGAACAAAAGCAGTGGCATATGTAGGTGTGTTTTGACCCTCACCCCACCCCTGACCACGCCTGACCCCACCCAACCCACTTTCCTACAGTACCCTCCGTTGAGAATAATTTTTTTTTCCTCTTTCTTATGGTCGTCCCACATTTAATTCATCAAAATATGATTATATATCATATTAAGTATTGATATAATTAAAATTAAATTGGTTTCAGAACAATAAACATGGATAAAACAAAACATAACATAAAATCGATCGCGACTGTGTGTATAAACATGTTGTCATGTGCAATCAGGCAAGACCAGATGTGCATGACCACTCATGCTGCACCGCACGAACAGATTTTGGGAATTTCTATTCACAACACACTTTTTATTTTTGGTCAAAAACTAGGTTTCGGTGTTCAAATTATCTAAATATTACACCCAGTTGTAGATAAATATATAAACTAACACAATAAACTGGTTTCAGAACAAAATAAACTTGACTTCTTTAAAAATACTGAAATCGAATTTTGCCATAGGCTCTTTTTCCCACTTTCAATTTTTAATTGCGGTTTTTTTTTTAAATTTATTACACATGTATGACAAATTGTTTGATGCTTCATTTTGTCTATATGCTAAAGTTTTATTTATTATTATTGTTGTTGTTATTATTATTATTTTGCATTTTTTACTTTTTGACATAAATTGTTTAGCCTGATTTTATCTGTATTTGAAAGTTTTATTTATTTAAATTTTTACTGCTTTTACATTGTGTTTCCCCTAATATTTTTATTATTGAATTTGTATGTTTTATTATTATTGTTGTTGTTGTTGTTCTTTCGCGTTTTTTAATTCCATGACAATTTAGCCTCATTTTTAATTTACATTTTTTTGTCTGTATTTGAAAGTTGTATTTATTTAAATGTTTACTGCTTTTACATTGTGTTTCCCCTAATCTTTTTATTATTGAATTTGGATGTTTTATTATTATTATTATTATTATTATTATTATTATTATTATTATTGTTGTCGTTCTTTCGCGTATTTTACTTCTATGACAATTTAGCCTCATATTTCCATATTTAATTGTACACTTTCATGTTTATACTTGGTTTTTTTTTTCGCGTTTTTACTTTATGACATAAATTGTTTAGCATCATTTTGTCTGTATTTTAAAGTTTTAATGTTTACAATCTTTTTATTATTGAATTTGTAGTGTTATATTGTTAACACTATGAAAATTTAGCCTCATTTTTACCGTATTTAAAATCGTGTACACATTCATGTTTATATTTGGTTGCTGTTTTGGTTTATTGCCGTTTTGACTTCTATTGCCGTTTTGACTTCTATTGCCATTTTGACTTATTGCCGTTTTGGTCCATTGCCGTTCTGGTCAAAAAGTGTTGCTGTTTTGGTTTTTTGCCATTTTGGTCATTGTCGTTTTGACTTATTGCCATTTTGGTTTATTGCCGTTTTGACCAGAAGGCGCCATAGGCCTAAGCTAGGCCTGGTCATTAATTTGTGTTTTTTTGCAATAAAATACTAACGAAGAACCTCAATAGTTACGTTATCTTATAATAGTTTGCTCGGCGAAGGCATCACCTCTGTGAGTGCAGTGCAGTTTGTCTCCAAACCGTTTTTTAAATGAAAGTAAAATTATGACTAGCCTAGGCCTCTGCCTAGATTCCTAGAATGTCGATGTAATATTTAACTCTACAATGTTTTAATAATTTGATGAATTTTTAAATATTTTATATTTTTATATTGTACATAGAAATATTTTACTACAATCTTCGCCTGTAAGTGGGACCTTCTTGGTCCTGTTGGATGATTGAATTGAATAAATAAATAAATACTTGTATAAAAAATAGTGAGTATCAGTACTTCTGTACCAAACTATGAAACACCCTAATCAAAGTCCAAGGGGAGTGAAGAACAGTGCCACAGTTCTAATGTCCAGTGGAACGTTTGCAAGGACAGTGAAAACGTGGCTAAAAATGGTGCATAAGTACTGCCTGGTTGTGGTTTGTATTGAGACTTACTGTATACATACTTGAAGCCTAATTTTCTGAACATTTTGGCACAGAAGTTGGCCCATACTGTATTTCTAGATCTTAATTTTGCAAAGTGGATTCACCTGCAGACCTTCTTTAATATCTGAATTTTGTGTTAATTCCTTCAGCTAAAATAATAAACAGCAAGTCTGTAGTAATTAATGACAAACTTAATTATAATTACTGTGAACCTTTCTCTGCAGCCTGCCTATCAAAATTTAAGACAACGTGTGGAGAATTATGTATCTAACTTTCTTAGTGGGGTAACATGGAGTCCTACCATGAACAAGAATCAATTGAGAGACAGCTTGAGGAGACAAATCAATCAGTGAGTAAAAGATGGTCCTTCCAATTTTCTGGTCCTCACAATGAAGTTTAAATATTTTTGGAGGTTTATATGTACTTGTTATGAACAAAATTTGCTTCTGGAACATAAAATTAGTTTGTTTGTATCCACCAGTCTATTGTAAGATCTTTGAAAGGGGATCTGTAGTCATTACATGATGACTAAAGTGGATTATGCAAGATTTAACCACCCATTATTAATTTTTTCATTTATTTAATTTTTTTTTACTATATTATTAATGGTGGCCCTTTCAGCACAAGTTTGGCTGATATTTGGCCCTCTTATTATATGAAATAACATTGAATGCTTTCAGTGAAGTCTCATTACAAAGTTTAGGGAGTGAAGATGGTTTTACTGTAATTGTGAGAAAAAAATCCTGTGCTGTCACTGGATTTGAACCCAGGACCCTGGGATTAGAAGGCAAGCATCTTAACTACCAAGCTACAGCATCCACTATTCAGATATTTTCATTAATTCATAATCAGAAATTTAAAACAGACAAAAAAGCCATATTTTCATTTTTCGCTTCGTATTTTGCAAGTATATGTACTGTAAAATATTTAAAATTCTAGAAGCATTTTGTAAGATAGCATTAAAACACATTTATGCAGGTGATAGTAAATTATTGATAGTACATAATGTACCACTTCAGATGGGTATAATTCATTCATAATTATATTTCGTATTTTATTAAAGAAACAAAATCATTGTCAGATAAATTTTTGAGATACGTGTGCCTTTTTTCCCATCTAGATCCGAAATTCTTGCTATCGGTGTTGAACGAGTTATAGAGCAAGTTGTTGACCCTCAAATTCAACATGTTTTCCGTCCAAAGTTGGAAGAAGTGGTGCAGAACATTTTAAAAGTTGAATTGGATCCAAACTCAGAAATGGGATTGAGTGGATTTATTCCAACTACATGTAGTTCCAATCCTTCTCAACTTTTCAGTAATCGTGTTTCAGTCAATGAAAGCCAACCATCATATGCGAACCAAGCTACTTCTTTTACTGGACATGTGTCAGTCAGCACACCACCTATCATGGAATCATCCTCTAGTGTAGCTCCTCCGCTACCATATGAAGCTCCACCCCTTCCAAGCCATTCACCACCACCACTACCTGAAGAAGCCCCACCTCCTCCTTTGCCAGAAAGTGTTGCACCTCCCCCTCCACCAGATGAACCACCTTCACCTTCCCAAGGTAAGGGTACTTTCATTCTAATTACTGTAATGTGAATTTAAGTGAGAATCAAAAATTATTTTATCTCTCCTATCAATGATTTACATTAAGACATGTTGTACCTTTGCAAAGGAGGTTGAATACTCACCGCTGTCTGTTTGTCTGTTACCAAGGTATGCAAGAACTAAGGAATAGGTCGGCATAAAATTTAATGGAATGGTACATAATAATCTAAGAAAGAGATGATTAAATTTTGGAAAGAAAAGGTCAGAGGACAAGGTCAGAGTCACGGAAATTTGATTTTTAACCATTACTCATTAAAAAAAAGAAAATATAACCCAGCGAATTATACTTTGGCACAGAGTGGAGGTGACAAAATAAATAAAATGAAATGAGGTACTGTATGCACTTTATGGAATGACGCACTCTAGTTCATGTATTGGGTGCCAGAGAAATTGGGTATTGCTAAACCCCGCAAACCTCCAAAAAAACACCACAAACCCCATCCAAACCCTGTGATAATGATTGAATCACATAGTATAGGACTCAATTTGGTATCTCAAAAAAAAAAATCATATTTTTATGTTCCTCACAACCTATTTTTGGGGTAAAAAGGCAATTTTTTGTATAAAAAAATTGCTAAAACCTGCAAACCTCCAAAAACACAGTGCAAACACCATCCAAACCCTGTGATAGTGATTGAATCACTAGGCCTAGAAAAGCCTTCCTAATACAACTCTAATGGAAACAAGCTTCTGACATGTCCAATCATCTTCTTAGTGTGTATAAATAAATGTTATGTTCAGTATACTGTAGAGACTTAATATTAGTCTCAGGACTAAATGTTTTTAAATAACTGATGGCCTCTACTGTAATTTGCTTGTTTATATCGTGATTCTGTATGGTGGTTTGCTGTACAAAAAAGTACAATTCATTTAACAACCACCATTTAGGAGATAAATGTTTAATAAGGCTTTCAAATGCTATGACGTGGCAAATGACTTCTTGAGGTCAAGATCGATTACAGTATCCAATTACTGAAGAGTGTATATTCCTATAGCTATAAGGATCATAAATTTATTTAAGTATTTTCCCAGATGAAATTTTATGTTTTATGTATGCAATACTGTGTGACTAGACAATAATTTATAAAAGAATGAAATTACTTATTTTGAATCATCACCTCATCACAGATTGACATTTCAGCAAAACTTTTTACACTATGTAGTTTACAGAAAATAGTAGATTTTGGTGGATATAACTGGTACACTATAAGACAGGCAAGCCTGATGTTTTCTTGACCTAGTTTTTGGGTTGAAATTAAAATGCAAATTCCAGTGAAAGCAAACTGATTTACTCTATTTGAGTTATTTAAACATCTTAGCTACAGTATACTGTACCTTAAACTTGATAAAAATTAAGTTATTCAGGATCTTGTGAATAATTGTAATTCGCCAAAATTCATTAGAAGTTAGCATCACTCACTGCATGACCGTCACTGCAATGACATATGAATTGTGGAATTATAACTATTTTATAGCATTTAAACTTGATCAAAAATATGTTAAAATACAGGACTATTGAGATATTGCAGTGTTATGTTGTAAAATATTATAAATTATTTGAAGGATTCTTTATTAGTTTGGTTTCTATTTACTGTCACTATGTAAAGTTAATTCGATATTGACTAGCAAAATCCATATAGCGCACAACACCAACAAGTGTGATTAATTCCAATTAAAAATGCTGTTACACTATTTTAATAACCTTTTTTATATTTGAATAGATATGGATGTAGAGAGCACAGAGTCAATGGACATAGAAGAAACCACCAAATCAGAACCTCTACAAAAGAGTGGACCATTCAAATTTATGAAGAACCTCTTACATAAGGCAAAGGAAAAGGTGAAGTGTATCATTGGAGAGAGGAATGAAGAAGAATCAAAGCATGACGATGAAAACATGACTCTGGAATCAAATGTCGTGGAAGAGAAGATGCAAATTCTTGAATTGGAAAGAACTGATGATAAAAAAGAAGGATGTCTAGATGCAAAGGATGGTGATGCTGGCAAAGGTGATGGTGGTGGGGATGATGAAGAAGACCGCTTAACAGACATAACTGTTAGCTCAGTGCACACTAGTGATTTGTCTTCGTTTACGGAGGGCATCAGCTCATCTTCAAGCAGTGATTTATCTGATTCTGATGATGACGAACTTAAAAAAATAAGTATGTTCATGTTTCTGAAAACAGATTAAAACTGCTCTTTAATTTCTCAATTTTTACCTTGTTTTAATTGCTGCTGCTTCAGCAAATAAATGCCAGAATTGTCTTCAAAGCATATGTATTCTGAATATATGAGATTCTTTATATATTTTCATTTTCATGTAACCCACATTCGTACTTACATTCAATGCTCACTATTTACTTAAAGGTGACAGTGTTGAGATGGCAGGTGAGAGATCATTGTCAAGGTGTTCCTCATTGGCAACAGACTCAGATAAAGGTTCTTCTAAAGGATCAGGAAGAAAGTCCTCTAACCTGGCTCTAGCCATTAGTCGTTACCATAGTGATAGCGATGAAGATATGGAGAAGCGACAAGAGAGGAGAAGGAAGGCTGTAAGTTGTTCAACACACACTTCTAAATCTAGTGTTGTAATGCTACTAATTTGTATTTTGTTTTTACTCTTTAGCTATACAGTATATGTAACAATGAGTCACAGGGCCTGGGGGTAGGGGGTGAGAAATTGTTGAAGGCACACGTATGTGTCACAAAAGTGGCAGAGTGGATAGTGTTGAGTGATTTTCCTCCCTACCTTAAAACATTTAATGAATTTTAAGACTGAAAAGACTGCTTTATAGGCAATGTTATAATAACAAATTTTTTTGTGTTAATAAACCATAGAATCAACTTTTAATTTCACACACAAATTAGAATATTTCTGTCCATTGTACATGCTAAGATTATCATTTGCATGCATTATAATTATTGTTTTTCATTATTTTTGTTAAAAGATGATGCAAATAATTCTGTGAATTCTAGTAGTCCTTTTACTTAACGGTTTCATGTACCATTTATGCTACTGGAGATACAAAAATTTTATTAAGAAAAACTAGGTTATTTGTGGTTGTTAATTACTGTCTGATGTTTTGTAGGCTGAAGCAAGAGAGGAGAGAGCTGTCTTACGACAACAAGCAAGAGAGGAACATCAAAAGAAGATAGAACAAATGAAAGCTGAAAGGTTGGCCAAGAAACGAAAAAAAGCATTACAAGAAAAGAGCAATACTTCTGATGAAGGTGAGATGCATAATAATCTGGAAAAAGCATGTAATTGTTTTGAAAAAAAATTTTTCCTCAGATATTTAACAAATTCTGTCTGTCATTAGATACTAACTTGAACAATAAAATTTGAGCAAAAACATATTTTCCATCTCAATGCTCGACAAATTCAAAAAGTATTTACCGATTTCTATTTATTTGTGACATGGTATAATCTCTTGCACATAAGAGTACATGCACTTCACAATAAAACAGATGGTGAAATGGAATCATTGCCAGTACCAAAATAGTTTTGAATTATAAATTTATTGTGAATTATTGCACAATTTGTGTATATCATTGGAACAAGGACAATCACTCTAATTGTGACTACTTCACCTTTCATTAGGCAATGTGGGCAGTGTGAAGTCCTGCTTTGGTGGAAGCCAATGGTCTATTATGTGCAACTGTTTACCTTGGGCATAAACAAATTTTCTGAAAATGATTGTGCATGAAAAAAGAAATACTTAATGTGACGTCAGATGAAAAGATTTTGTGGTTTTTCCCATAGTAACTTACCAATGAATTTGATCTTATCTTTAAAAACAACTCACTACAATGAGTTAAATATAAATTACTTTGCCTCACTTCTGATGTTTTACTCTATTATTGTTTTTATCTTTATTTCATATTGTATTATGTTGTAATATTCCTGTATGCTATGTTGCACCACATATTATAAATGTATTATTTTATTTCATTTAGAAAGGCTATTTTTTTTTTTCCAAACTTTTTTTCTTTTTCCACACTTCCTCATTTTTTAACCATTTTTTTAAGGTATCAAACTAATATGAAAAAATGAACCTTTTCTATAAGGACTGTACTTTAATTTTTGAATTATCGCTTATCTCTTGTGTAGACAAATGTAATTTTGTTAAAATAATAATAATATAATAATAATAATATACCTATTGAGTCAATTGGAAAAAAAAATATTGGCACATGCATAGAATTTAACTCCAAGCACTACCTTTTGTAATGCTTTTTAGCTGATGTTTGAAATAATTATGAAACCTATTGCATATAATATATCATTAATATTGATGAATGTTGTATTTTTCATTACAAAATAAATTTTATAATGCAAATGTCTCTATTTTGTATTTTAGAAGACACTGATGATAGACCAGGAAGAAAGGAAAAAAGAACACGATCTATTCAACTAAAGGAACAAATGAAAGAGAAACTGCTGGAGAAGAAGAAAGAAAAGAAGAGAATGGCAGCTGCATCACACTCTGTCTCTGAAGAAACACTTTCCCCAAGAAAGCAAGTAACAGACTCAAAGCCCAGAGAAATATACAGATTTGATTTGGTTGCTAGGCAACTGAAGAAACCACTTGTGAAAACTCATTATTTACTTTGTGAAGAATTACCAGGAGAAGAACAAATGAATGATAGCAATAACAAAGAGAAATTTAGGGGATCAGATGGTAAGCATTCAAGTGCTGAAAACCAAGAAATGATTGAGGATAAATTGGAAGAAGGTGAGCTCAAAGAAGCATTTGATGATGTACTGCATAGACCATCTGATGCTAGTAATGTTGAAGTTAATGAATCTATGGTTGATTTGAATATAATAGACAGTGATGATAAAAATGAGCAGTTACACTCTTTTGATGTCAAAACAAAACAGTTTTCAGTACATGTAGCAGTAGAATCTAGTTGCTGGAAAGACAAATCCCAAGAGCATGATGGTGTGACAATTGCTGATAGCAACTTGAAAACTGAATCTCAGAAGCAGGATTATGTTCCAGTTACTCATAGTAGCTTAAAAGTTAATTCCAAAAGGAATAGTGGTGTTGCACTGACATCAGCTGAAAGCAGCTTAAAAGATGAGTCTCAGGATGGTGATAAGGTTCCAGAAACTGATAGCAGTATGACAGTTCAGTCCCAAATAAATAGTGATGTTTCAATTACTGATAGTAGCTTCAAAGATAAATCCCATGTGAATAGTGATATGGCAGTGACTGATAAATCCCGGGAGAAAGATGCTGCAGTGACTACTAGCAGTATGACAGGTGAATCACAAATTAATAGCAATGTTGCAGTTACTGATATCTTGAGAGATAAATCTTATAAGAATAATGATGTGGCAGTGACTGGTAGCAGGTTGAAAGATGAATCCCTTGAGGAGGATGATATTTCAATGACTGATAGCAATATGAAAGATCAATCTGATAGGAATACTGTTGTTGATAGTAGTTTTAAAGATGTATCTTGTGAAACTAATAATATTGCAGTTTCAGATAGATTCTTACATGGTGACTCCCAGAGGAATAGAAACATGGAAGTTACTGAAGATGAATCTCAGAAGAGGAATGATGTTGCAGTAACTGATAGTAGTTTGGATAGTAGTATTGCAGTGGCAGCTACTGAGAGTAGCATTGAAGGTGAATCCCAAAAGAGTGATGTTGCAGTTAATGATGGTAGTGTAAAAGATGCCCTGGTTGTTCAAACACAAACCAGTGCCTCTTCAAAAAATATTTTGTTAAAACCTTTGAATGCTCATGAATCTTTTAAGGAGACCAATAAAGCAGTTATGATGGAAAACAATTCAGATTCAGAAAAAAAAGAATTGATAAATGATCCTCCAAGAAGTAAGGATAAAGTTGGAGACAATCATTGTGAAGTAGAAAAAGAAAAGAGTGACACAGAGGACCATGCATCACCAGATAATGTAGTCCAAGAACCAGAAAAAGATGACAATTCAGAAGAGAATCCACCAACCCCAACCCAAGATGAACCGTCCACTTTGGAAGAAATTGCCGAAGATGAACCAGCAGCAATACCAATCTATAGTGTGTCTCCTGCTGCTTATCAGGGGCCAACAATAGGCAGCCTTTTCAAAATCGGTATGGGTGATGCTGAAAGATCTGCAGATCAAGCAAATAGCACTGCAAGCTCACCTTTGTCTGCTATTTCATCTGGGGATCTTAGTGGTGGAGAAGAGAAAATATTGGAAGATGAAGAACCTGATGAAGAGGGTGAGATAAAAGATACCACAGAAAGTGCTACGCAAGAGAAACCAAATAGTGACGGAGGAAGTAGAGATGATAAAGAAGAGGTTCATGAAGGAAGATATGGCATGAGGTCAAGAAGAAAAATTAATTCTCCAAAATACTCTGGAGATGAATACCTGTGGTATGGTTTCAAAAAAAGGTCATCAGGAAGCATAGAAGAAAAAGGAAACAAAGAAACAAAGGCAGGCAGCAGAACACGGACTACAGATACAGAACGTACAACAAGAAAGTCATTACGGACAGATAGCCTATCTGTTGGTAAAGAGGAGGGCGAGGTATATGAGCAACAAGAAACTAAAAAGCGACAGAAAGGATCCACTGAAAACAGTGCATCAATCATTCCTGGTCGAAGGCAAAGGCAAGTTCCAAGAAGGTATTCCCCAAGTGAATCAGTAACAGGGCGTAGAGGCCAGTCTCCAACTCAAAGGGAGGCACAAACAAGACAGTCATCTAACAGATACACAGAACAGCAGCCTTTTGGTGAACGGCGTACAAGAAGACAACAGTCGCCTATTCAACGGGAAGCTAGTAGAAGTAGGAGGGGCACTACTCCTCCAAGAAGGGGGTTGAGAAGGCCATCTGGAGACCGTGCTTCAGATTATCCACCAAGTAAAAGAAGAAGATAGCTTGTCAGTATTCAGCAATTATTCGATGATATATCATGAATTCTCCACAAGAACTAAAAATGACCAAAGAGCTGCGTCTCTAAATATTTCAGCATAGTCTGCATCCTCAAGCTTGTTAAAATTGCATCCCACCTGGCAAATGTAAATGTGCACTTTATAACTGCAAGGAAAAGGTGCAATATAAATGCCCATACCAGTACCAGTAAATGTATTTGCAAATGATACCAACTGTATACTATTTGTCAATGAAAGTTTGACCACTCCTGTAGATATATGTCATAAGATAAAAAAGCATCCAGTGGTTTCTTGTTTGTTTATATATTCATATTCCCTCAATTCTTGCTACTACTAGATCTGCTTAGAGATAGTCTGCATGGTTTTATGTACATGCAGACATACAGCCTACAAGTAGAAAAATAGTTAATATTTTAGATAAGAGAGTGATATCTTTAATTTGCTTTATGAAAAATACAGAAATGTGTTTGAAATTCAGATATGCCATAGTTATACTGTATAGTGTACCACCAATGAAATTTAGCTAAATATTAGCCAAGGAAGTTGTTATATTTTATTTTTTTGACATCATGGGGCGAGTTAGATTGTAGATCATGAAGTATAGCAAAATTCTTCCACTGATATCATGTTTTTTTTGTTTCAATTTCTCATATCCATGTCATAGCTGAATTCTTCTCTGATGTGATTCAGGTATCCATTTTTTCAAGTATAACAAATCCATATTTTATTCAGCACATTTTACATTTCTAGTAAAATAATTTGAAGCTGTGGATGTACTTATGCATTTAGTGCATGTGATCAAAGGAAGAGTTGAATATTATAAAGAAATTGGTATGCTAATATAACAGTATGCACATTTTTAAATATCAGTGTTTTATATTAATTATCTTTAAAGGACAATAAATATCAAACCTATGGAACACCATTACTTGATTAAACCTGGCAGTAAGACCAAAAAAATCCAAGCACAATGACATTTGGAAATTGTTGGTTTACTTTTTTTTCCCCTTTTTTTTTAAACCACTAGGTCAGTCAAAAAGCAGGAGCATGAGCAAGTAAAAAAAAACCATAATACACTTGTTGGAAAAACAAAACAAACAGGAAACTGTCTCTTGGTGTAGTGTTCAGCATTTGGTGGTCATGGTGCCTTAATAATACAGTACACTTCATTTTTCAACTTGCTTGTTAAGTCTGCTTTTTACACATTTCCAACAAGACTGGTATTATTTTGAAGGATAAGAATGTCCTATGTCGTGGGTGGGGGATGGTGTGTGGGAAAAAGATGCCAGTAACGTTTTCTTAATTTAACCCCCTTTCAGTATATCTGAATAATTACTCTGCCTGTATATTCAAGTGATTTTAAAGTGAATACAGTATTATCTAAGTAGTAATAAGTAGGTGTCATCCATACTAAATCCATTCTTGTTGAAATAAATTCTTAAGATTGTCTGGAGGGATACAAAGTAGGATGACTTAGACATAACCAAACACAGTGATCTCTTTGGAATAATGTGTGGTTTTATGGGGTGGAAATTCAAGGTTGAATAGCTGAGGTGTTTGAAAGTCGATAGAGATGAAGTACTTTTATATAAGAATTCAAAGGAAATCTTGGTGGTAAAAAGTCATTGTTATTGTGATTTGTCCCAATTGAATTGTAAAGAATACTGTGATGAAAGTTGAACTAATATAATAGGGAAAAGAGTTTGTGAACATACTGTAGGCTCATTTTCCCTGGCCGTTTTGTTGCTGCATATCTCAAGACAAAAAAAAGGTGATGAACTATCCAAAGTTAAACTGTAAAAATTTGGATAAATGCTATGTATTAAAGGGTATCATGTTGTCAATGTGTAAAGCTAAACCACAACTTCTATTTGAAGAAGGCTTGCAAAAGGATGAGATTAATCTGTACCCTTAAAATATATTGCATAATGTACATTTTTTTTAAAGACATTAAAATCCTGTAAAGATAAAATGTTGATTTGACTTGTTTTGGGAATTTAGTATTAATCCTATAGGCTGCTGAGACTAATTGATTATTATTTAGGTTAATTTTTTAGTGTTAGGCCTACTACTAGAGCAGTGGGTTACAAATAACGATAGGCCTACTGATTTCAATCAAACATGCCTTGTGTCTACTACCATACAAAAGCGGTTTGGCGCAGCAGGAACGGTTTACCAACCTTGAGGTTGGGGTTCAATCCTTCGCTGTGCATTTTACTTGTTTCCTTGTGTTCACTTGTGTCTCAGAGTGCTTTTCCACATTATTACCCCAGTCATTGGAATGATGCCTATGGGGAAAATTCCATAGTTTGCTGCATGAAATATTTCAGCGCATTTTGCACTCAAAAATATTACGTACCCATTTATTACATACGCAAGGACACAAGTGAAATGCACAGCGAAGGATTGAAACCCCGACCTCGAGGGAAACCAAAACATTCCCGCTGCACCAAACAACTTCCACATCCTTGAGCAAGATACTCTATCTGCATTGCTTCTATCCACCCAGGAATATAAATGCGCTGATTACCAGCAGGAACACTTAAAGCATGTGTGACCCAATGACCAGGGAAAAGAATTGCGCATTATAACCACAAGGAAAAGGCGCATTATAAATGCATATACCAGTACCATTCAGTGACGGCTCCAGGATATTTTTTGGGGGGGGGGGGTGTGGTGCGCAAAGCTGTCCAACAGGGGGACTTGAGGTCGTAGAAGGGATCCCCTCCCAAATGAGCTTTTTTTTTTAAGAATAGCAACCTCTGGATGGCCGGAAATGTTACTCTAATCTGTGACAGACATTGTTGGCTTGGGTGTGGGCCTATTTTTATATCTTTTATGGTCTGATTGCCCGACCTGTCCGGCTTGGGGAACTTGAGCCCCCCTGTCGGCTACCATGAAAGAGCTGTATTCATTCTATACGGCAGTGGCGGTAACTTCAACAATTAACATCGTCTTGTATTGGTGTAGGACTGTTTCGGCCTTCATATTCAGCTGTGTATGTCTTAAGACGGTCAATTCGATTTATAAAATGACTAATAGATATCGAGTGATAATTATAATACTCTAATAATTATAAATAAATATGTGTATTGACTAAAAGAAATAAAAAGACTGTGGGGAAGGCAAGCAGCATATATTTGGAAATGATGAAATATCAAACAATGTTGTCAAACGTATATTCAATCAAATTTCAAAACCTTTATGTTATATTTTTAATCTTTGCTTTGGAAAGGGAACATTCCTTGATGCCCTAAAAATTGCCAAGGTAGTTCCTATTTATAAAAAAGGTGATCCTCATTTGTTTACTAATTACAGACCTATTTCTTTATTACCTTGTTTCTCCAAAATCCTAGAGCGCCTAATTTACAACAGATTGCTTAGGTTTTTAGATAAGCACAATATTATTCACAATCGCCAATATGGTTTTTAAAAATTCTTTTCAACTGATTTTGCTATTATTGATATATATGACCAAATTACCAAAGCTATTGGTAATAATTATTTCACAGCTGGTATTTTTCTTGATCTGAGCAAGGCCTTTGACACTACAGTAGAACCTCGTTTTTACGTACCCCAGTTATACGAACCCTCTGTTTTACGTACGCCTCGTATGGACGATGACGTCATCAAAAACCCCGAAAATATTCAAAACAAACGGCCCTTTTGAGAGCAACCATATATAAAAAGAATATAACAATAAACTATAACAATAAACAAACCATAATGCAACGTATTTTCATTAAACAGCAACGTTGATTGAGTCTAATACCGGGTTGTTATAATCTAAAACCACGTGAAGTGAGTGAGATGAACAACTACCGATGATGCTCAAAATTATTGCTTTCCTCCTTAGCTTCGTGTGGCAAACCATGGAAGAACTCGTCTGGTCGAATTTTCTACACGAAGCTGAGTAGACATAGTTTCGTACACAAACGCTAATTGGTTGGCTCGCCCAGTGAATAGCACATGGTTGCTGTTTCACGTACACGAACGCTAATTGGTTGGCTCGCCCAGTGCAGCGCACATGGGTTTAGTTTGTCTCAACAGGCCCAGACAACACCACATCTCTGTTGTTTAGAATAGGCACGAAGGGGAATTCCCAAGTTATACCTTTGTCGTATAGGTAATCTTACAATATTTTCATGTTCTTTATTTTAGTTGAATAAAAGATATAAAGTGATGAATTAATACACTAGACACATGGTTTTATTTGAACACTTTATTATGACATCGTAAAGTGATGAATAAAAACACTAAACACATGGTTTTATTCGTAGGCCTAGAGGCAAGGGCTAGCCTAGGTATCATCGTTCGTTCGTACATACGTTTATTGAGCGTTACGTACGTGTTACTAGGTCAAAGGTTACCACAAATTTAACCCAACCTCTATTTTACGAATCCCCCGATTTACGTACGCCCTCTGGTCCCGTACCGTACGTAAAATCGAGGTTCTACTGATCATAGAATTTTACTAAACAAACTTGAACGTTATGGTGTCAGAGGCCTTGCTCTCAATCTACAGTATTTAGAAGCTACCTTGGCAATCGACAACAATTTGTTTCAGTTGAGTCTTTATAATTCTCCTCTTTCTAAAATCAACTGTGGTGTTCCACAGAGGTCAATACTTGGTCCTTTATTATTTTTAATTTATATTAATGATCTTCCAAATTGTTCATCATTATTAGGTTTTGTTATGTTTGCTGACGACACCAATCTTTTCTATTCAAACAAAAACTTATCAGAACTTTTTAAAATTACTAACACTGAATTAAGCAAGGTATCCTTGGTTTAAATTAAATAAATTATCATTGAACATTAATAAAACTAATTTTATTCTTTTTAATCACAAAACAAAACAAGACCATAATCATGTTTTAAAAATAGATAATAATATTATTAACCAGATCAGTGAAACAAAATTTCTCGGTGTAACATTAGATTCCAAGCTTTCCTGGCAACCTCATCGTAACAAAATTTTTAATATTTCTAGAAATATTGGTGTCATGAATAAGTTAAAAAATGATTTTCCCCAACATATACTTTTATCATTATACAATACCTTAGTCCTACCCTATATTAACTATTGCAATCTCTCGTACTTGGGCCACCACAGTTGATAAACATACGTACCTATGCCCCTGGACAAGTCTTGAGACCCACTAGTATTGATAGCATTTTTAAATTACAAAAACGTGCTCTCAGGATTTGTTCAGGGTCAAGTCATACTACACACACTAAACCTTTATTTTATAAATATAATACACTTAATATATTTGATCTAAACAAACTACAAACCTATAATTTTATGTATCGATTTATAGTAATACACTCCACTCCCAATCCATATTACCCTATTATTCCCAACCCAACAGTCTGAAATTCATAACTATCAAACCAGGTTTTCAAAAAACAATATTACTACAGAAAAATGTGTATCTTCTCTTAGAAAAAAATTCAGTATTTTAAAATGGACCTAAGTTATGGAATTCCCTTGACCTCTTTTTTTAAATCTTTACCCAGTTTTTTTTCTTTTTATCTTGTCTCGATGTATGGTAATTAAGCCTTCTACCTTATGTATTAAAATAGAAACCAGACAACCTGTTTATGTTTTTAGTGTTTGTATTTTATTTTTATTTTAATGGTGGCCACATCTTAAAGTTTTTCTTAAACTTATTGTGGTCTCCATCCACATACTGTAGATTTTTTTAATATGTTTGATCATGTATATGTTTTTTTTTGTTCATTATGTGGAAAATAAATAGATCAATCAAATTTGTGTGAATTCGACAAAGGAAGACTAGGGTGTGCATATATACAAGAAACGAGCGTAATTCTAGGTTTAACAAACATAAAATTCTCACTGGTAAGTGATAAGCCTATCTGTAAAGGCAGGCTAGTGTACTTCCAGATGACAAAAACAAAATACCAATTTTCTAGATGTTAAATACATAGCAGCCAATGAAAATGATAGAAATGGCAATAGTTGGAGGTCTAGTATTAATAATAGATATCGTTAATAATAATTTAATAACAAATAAAGTAATACTAATAAAACAATTTTTGAAAATTAAAAAAGAAACCGTTTCAGTTAGGAAAAAATACTTGAAAATTGATTGAAAAGTTTGTTTTTTTGCCGAGACCCATTTTTTAATACAATTTATTTTAATGAGAATCTGTTTGCACAAATCTGTACCCAGTATGCGTACAGTGTAGTAATATGAACTCTGCCCAGGAGTAAACACATGAAAGAGGGGGAGGGGGTGTGGGGGAAGAGAATCATTTCTGGCAATGGAGATTCCTTCTCCGCCAAGAGTTTTCCAGTTAAGGTGTGTGGTAGGATTGATCGTGCTGCGCAATTTTGCAGGATTTTATCTGAGAAATATTTACTTGCCATGCCAGAAGAGTAAGGTTAGTGTACAAGAGAAAAACAAAACTGATTTTCTGGATGTTGAATACATAGCGGCCCATGAATCGATACCGAGGCTTTGTCGAAGTAATGTAGATTTTGATGTAGTAGGTACTATTTGCTTGTTTACACAACTTTGAACGGACCAGCAGGATCAAACCAGACTCCAAGATACTTCAAACATAGTAACTATCAACAGCTTGAACAGTAGTCTCCAATTTTTATCTTAGTGGCAGCACCAAAGCCAAAAAGAAGTTGTTTAAAAAAAAAAAATTATTTTTTTAGTAGCCAGTTATTGATGTTACCAAGTTGATGTTGCAATTCGTTTTGAATCCGAAAAAAAATAAAGCCATATTGTCAGCATATATTAAACAATTTGAAACGGAATTGAACGGATTGCCAAAACCCAGTTTGCTGACTTTAATAAAAAAAAAATTGGTGCATTGAAATTGCTTTGATAAATATATATGTATACTAAATTGTGAATAACTAAAATAACCATTAATATATACTGTATTTCTTGAATATCATATTTTAAAACAACAGAATTTAGTATGAGCCTATAAAATGTGCATTGCAGTTGTTCAGATAAAATACTATTAAATTATTATATGTATGTTAGTTTTAGAGTATAGTAATGTATTTAATTCATTTTATGCTGTTGATTCCTGTTTTTGTTAAATTACCACTCGGCCAGCTAGGTTTTGGCAAAGTGGGATTAGGCAAACTGGGTTTAAAAAATTTTAATTGGCCTCCCCCAAAGGAGCGAAGCTCCAGGAAGGCTATTGTTTTTACCTGTGTTGTTTTATGTTGTCGTCATCGTAGGTCATTTGCTTTTCTACCACAATCTAAAATTTGTTAAGTCTGATTGGTTTCAAACTTGGCAGAATGCAAGATGGTAATAAGAAGACAGCCTATTGTTTTTGTCATTCTATTGGAAATCACCTCCCCTTAATTGCGCAGCACATTTAACAAGTTTATAAAGCATACTGTTGGAATAACATTATATATGAAGCTCCAGGAAAACAAACAAACAACTAGCTACTAATATAACCATTTATTTTTACTAAGGCCACAGTATTGCTGTACAAATTCACTAGATCACTATGCATGCATGTTACTGTTTCATGGACGGATTTTATGACAGCCACTTAATTAACTAACAAGTAATTGAACCATCTTCTAATAAATATATATTTAACGTGAACAAACAAGTATGGAATGGTATAAGCTGAGTTTTATGCAAGATTTGAAATACTCACCGTGGAAGAGCAGATATGGTGAATGGACCACATATCAAATGACCAGGGTACCTGTATATACTTATGCACATATAGATTTGTTTAACTATAAAAGTGTATCTTAACTATAATTTTTCGTGCCATACTGTGCACTTTATACCACATTTTAAATAATTATTTTTGAACAATCGAATACATAACATATTCATTCATCCTTTTCAAAACCTGCTTAATGCAACATTACTATACAAGCGAAAATGTTTTTTTTTTTTTTTTTTTTATAACGCTTGATCATGTGCAACTGTATTAAGTTATTTTAGGTACCTGTAGTAATATCTAATAATGTTTAATTTATTAATAACAATACAGTATGTTGTAGGTCATCTCACTGCACAAAGCTAATATCCCTTTTTGACTGAATTCATCTGATTCAACTTTAATGATTTTCAGTAATTTAATGCCAAGTAATTAGGACTGGGAGTTGTGAGACACCACATGAGCATTCTTGCTGGAGGATTGCTGGAACTTAACTTCATCTCGTTGCGCATGTTCTATTTGCAGCAACTTAAGCAAAGAATTTAAAATACATGTTATGTGTAATCTGTCCATATGGAAAATTGATATAATTATAAACAATATCAATTATTAAGATTGTGATTATGCGACCGTTATGAGAAAAAACAACATACAGGTACTTGAAAGTTGCACTTTTAGAGAAAAATAGATTTAAAATTTGCATGTTCTCAACTCGGCTACAAACTGTCGTATACAATTTTGCAGAACCATAGATCTATAGAATTTATGACAATTCTATCTACAGTAGTTCATTGACACTAGTACCCACAATGACATGCTTTTGTTTGTGTTGTTGTACATACAACAACAGTTCAACTACATTTACAGATTAAATATTTCTGTTAATATATTTACATTTGTTAATATATTTACATTTTGTGGCAAATCTATGTTGAATATTTCTAATAATATCATGTCAAATAAAAGCACTACTAATATTTTGTTAGACTGTCCTGTATTTCTATTATAAAAAAACTATATTATTTTGTAAAATAAACTGTAAGCATTTTATATTAAAAGAAAAATATACCATCATAAAAAAAAAATCATGGATAAACTTTTTCAATTCATTTAAAACATTGAATAGCCCATTAACATGATCAAATATGTTATTCTAATGGTACATTACATATTTGCAACAAGTCTATTTTACTACAAAAATCAGGGGTGCCAATTTGGAAGAAGTCACTTCTGAGAGGGGTCGTTCAACATTATCAACATTTTCACAAGTGAACAAAGAGTATGCTAGGGCGGAGGGGGTAGACAAATTTGTACACTCTTCCATATGCATAAAAAATGTTGATTCAAAATAACATGCAATATGTAAAATAATGCTAAAATTATAATGTAACCATGATTGTTTTTTTCTCTTTATTATGTACCGATGGATATAATATTCATTTTTAAGCAACAAAGTACGTTGCTTTAGTTGACTACACAAAAAAATGGAGAATGGTTTTGCAAAATCTACATTTTTTTGTACACTTCGGAAGGGGGTGGGGAAGAGGTGTACCGATAGAGTACTGTTTGTACACTTGTGAAAATGTTGATAATTGTGAATGATAACTAAATGTGCTTTCTTAACACACCTAATTTCATTTCGCTGCAGATGGTGATATCCATCTGCATTGACCTCCATGAGACAATTGATAATAAAGTACATGCAAATGTTACAAATTTGTGGGATGGGTTATTTTCCAGGACTCTTGCTTGCTTATGGGAGACATGGGACCCTTGCAAAAATCCTTAAATCTATTACCAGTCTATCTAAAAGCCTATGCAAAACAAGTATGTTAGTATTAATCATACATCCATTAATTGAATAATGTATGTATTCAAATTTTCCAATTAAATCTAGTAACTTAATGCACTTTAAATATTACATTTTTCCATGTTTTTTAGCTGAACAAAGATACCATATTTTTAATAAAATTTGAAAATGCAAGGTTTTGAAAAATATTTTATACTGTTCAAGTTTTTTTTAAATATAAACTTCCCCCCCCCCCCACCCCAACTTACCAGTGGTTATCCAGGCATTTGAAATATAGGGGGGCCCAGGGAAGAACATTCACAGATGGAGGATCTACACTACCTCAGCCCCACCATGGTTAAGGCAGAGGTAAGATCATTTTTGATTAATGCCACCTCTAAGTGGCCAGAAATGGCACTCTCAGACTTATATTTGTGAATAATTTTCCTGTTTTCTCCTTTTTTTAAAATTTAGGGGCCCCTCAAATTCCCACTGCATAACTATTCACCCTTCCTGTAAGCATTTACATAGTGCCATACATACACAAAAAAAGAATTAAAATAAATTAACTATTATGTAGAATTTAAATAATGGACGGGATAATATTTTTTAAGTTTATTACAATGAGTATGAAAAAAGCACACACAGTACAATAGTAATCACTGATAGCATACAAACATATTCTCAATTTAAAATCTTAAGAAATGTTGATGTCTTTGTATCTCAAAAAAGTACAAGAAGTAAGTATTTTTGTGCATGTGTATGTATATTGTATGACTTGTGCTGTAAACGCATGCATGCGTACAAGACTAAACTTGCTTTGGTGTGTGTGAATGATGAGATGTATGTTACCATTATTCTTTAAAACTTTCAGCTAAGAGATTCTTCAGGAAGGATTGAAATGTGCAAACCCCTTTCTGGCCAGTCATATTCTTTAGGCAGTTCAACCTGTTATTCAAATCAAGCCAAAAAATATGACAATCAAACATCTGCTCTAAAACATTTTAATGAAAGATAACAAATAAAATTCTTTTCTAGTCTTATTAAAATTTGTACATACAGTAAGTCAAAACCTATTAACAATTACCTCACATTTAATCACATAATACTACTACTACTAATAATAATAATAATAATAATATTAACAATAATAATAATAATAAATGACATTTTTGTAGCCCAAAAGACAGTTATTGGCACTATAATATATTGTACATACAGTCAATCAAAACCTATTAACAATTACATCACATTTATTGGCACTATAATATACTGTTCAAATTATGTTGAATAAAATAAACACATGTTAATTTATACTTACAGGAGGATCTATGGCCAGCTCTGCCAAATCTTTTATGAGTTGTTCAACAAATATATCATCAATAAGAACCTAAGTTTAAAGAAGATTTAATAAAATGCATGGTTACCTATTAGAAAAAGACAAATGACAGCTGAAATGTCCTTACAATTGCAATTCATATATACAAATATTGACTGCTCAGGAGGGGAATGGTGAAATCTATTGCCCCTTGGTGATGTAGAGACCGTAGCCTATCTTCCCAAGGGTCGGCCCTCAGGAAGATAGGCTACAGTCTCCACATCACCAAGGGGCAACAGATTTTAACATTCCCTGAATCTAGAGCAGTCAATATTTGTTTTATACACCTCATACTTAGATTCTACAAGGCCTAAAAAAGAACTTACTTAATAGCCTATCTTTTGAGGCCTACACACTAGCCTAGGTGATCAAAGAGTGTGTCTAGGCCTAGCTCCTCTTTGCTCATTTCCTCAATTTCAACAGCACCCATCGTCTTGAAATATTTGTTGAATATTGACAAGACATGAGGTCTCGCCACAAAATGAGTCTTATGGTTAGAAATTCAAAAATTGAGTTTATATTATATTTTTGTAGATCACATTATAAGCTTTCATTTGGTCTTTGAATGGCTTCCCTAAATCCAGAGATGCGAGCATTTTAAGTTTAGGTGTATAAGAACCATGTTTTGAGAAAATCGGCCTCAAATATAAACTAACCTGTACAAAATAATATGACTAGGATTACAGAATATATGCAGAGAACACTGTTTTGGAAAGAAAATTCACTTACAAAGTATACAATCATAAAAAATAAGTATCAAGTTATTCAAAAACATTAGAATCAAAATTTGTAAAAATGTTGACTTTGGCCTGTTTTGGTGAATATCTCAATATGATTTCACCAACGATGCGTCTCATTTCGTAGTGAGACCTCACATATTTAATTTGTCTTCTGGTGCTTTTGCTATCGGCTTTATCATGAAGAAATGCTAGGCCTAGGCTAGTCCTTCTTCATCCAGCAGCTCGAACCCACTAGTCCTACCCTTCATATTTGTTTATCATCTACTCGCTGATCCATGGCGCGGTCAAGGGCTAATTTCTTTCGTTGTAGAGATCGCAGTTCCCTTTTCTCGTCAGCGCGATGTTAAGTGGGCCTCCAGTTTGCATGCGACAGGGAAAAAAGTACTATTTTTCAGAGAATAGTACTTTCTATTGCCCGCTTCTTAACCAAACAGATGCCTAGGCCTAGCATTACTTGCCGATATCCAAAAGCACCAAAAGACAAATTAAATATGTCTTATCAATATTGGACAAATATATTGCAAGATGATGGGTGCTGTTGAAATTGAGAAAATAAGCAAAGAAGAGCTAGACACACTCTTTGATCGCTTAGGGCCTAGGCTAGGCCTAGCTAGTCCAGTAGTAGTAGGCCTAGTATGCCTCTAATATAACAGGCTAGGAAGTAAGTACTTTTTTACGCCTCGTAGAATCTATGTATAAGGTATATAAAACAAATATTGACTGCTCTATATATTCGGGGATCAGTGAAATCTATTGCCCCGAGGTGATATGGAGACCCTCGGAAAGATAGGCTACTGTCTCCACATCACCTCGGGGCAACAGATTTCACCATTCCTCTCATGAGCAGCCAATATTTGTATAGTGAAGCAAGACTTACAAGTAACTAGTATTACTAGTTACTTGTAAGTCTTGCTTCACACTTATACCATGGTATTGGATCACTGGATCAAACACTATATTCTACTGGTGTTAGAGCAGCTTGCCTTTACCTGTAACCATGGCCCTTTGGCAGCATATGCATTTGTTTCATCAACAAAGGCACCCTCTACCCTTGGTGAAACTAGTGTTATTGCAGTGTCCCCTCCAACACCTTTAAATGTAAAATGACGTCCATGTTTTATACGTCCTCTGCAAAGCAAATCAAATAAAAACCATCTCAATCTCAATCATAATATGTATTGTAATTGCTCAGGAGAACACAGAAATTAATCTAATTAAGTGAATAATAATATATGTTCATGTGTTATTTTATTTGGCATCTTCTCCCTCAGAGCAGTGTGGGTACAAGTTGTAGAACAACAACAGTTATTCGAACACTCATGACATTGATAAAACAAAAAAAAACAAAAAAACAAAAAATGTAAAAAATATACCATAAGCACATATATCAAATCATACAATGGATGAGGCAAGTAGCCCTTTAAAGTACATAGCACACTTCATATAAAGATTGCCTGAAGAAATGCACAAACTCAAACCACTATTAAACATCTCCACTAATCAATAATCCATTATCAGTCCTATTGAATCAATTAAGAATTTAAGTATACTTAAACTTAATAGACTAATACAGAAACTAATCACAAACATGCATAATTCCGATCTCCTCATTCTTGCATTTTTACATATAACATTTGCAGCCCAAGGAGCTCACTTGCATACCAACCAAACAGGGGGTGCCGCAGCCACTTCAAGACATGAGACACTTGCGTTACCTATTTTTCGTAAAATCATAATATGGACTTGAAATACCATTTACTAAAATCACATTGTGCTCTAAAAGACGACAGGAAAAAGGCCACTCAATAGTGCCAGAGAGGGAGCAATATTGACTGGTTCTCGGAAGCAAAAAGTGATCCGTCCGGTTGCGATCTCGTGGCTGTACCAAAGGTAGGCTTAGTATGGGGGTGTACCGGCTTAGCACCCAGTCTAGCTTGAAATTCCTGCTAACATCAAGCAGAAAATCATGGCACATTGATACAAGATACGCCAGGGACAACCAATTTCACCACGGTTATTTCCCACACTTGTGCTACAAATTCCTTCTAAGTATACCCCATAAACGCTGCAACATATAGAAATATTTAAGAGTGAGCACCCCGGGATTTGCAGAAACTATCAAACTGTACTGTACAGTTACGAGATGAAAAACGATAATCAATGTTGTGGCACAAAATATATCCAATATTTATTATTGTCTTATAATTGAATGTCATCAAACAAGAGCCTTGCAGGCGTCAACGTTCCTATGCATGATACATG
>NW_022727435.1:242444-262810 GCF_011630105.1 Anneissia japonica
TATATATACATATATACGTATATATATACGTATATATATACATACATATATACATATTTGTAAATGCATTTCAACATAGCACTGCCATTTGTATAGTATGAAAGATCGAATAAATAAAAGAAAAAAAAATTAAATATTACATAAAACAGAGCTCAACTCCTATTCATCAAGATGTACCATATTCTCCTTACTATAGACTATAACCTGAGTGGAGCTTGGTGGTTAAAATGCTTGCCTTCCAATCCCAATGTCCTGTTTATTTCATGTGATGGCACAAAGTTACTTCTCTTAATTAATACACTTTCACTCCCTAAGCCTTGAAATGAGACTTGGTTTATAAAGCATCACAATACTTCATTTATTAAAAGGAACCCTGAATATTAGCAGAACTTCTAGAATACACCAAAATGGTATCACTCTTCAAAAGAAATAAAAATTTTGCATCTAAACATTGATCACAAAATTTTCACCACTAGTGATCTTTTCAAAATAATTTTACATATCCTGTCACCAATTCACAAATTATTACTGCAATACTAAAATATTATTATGAGGACACATACCTATCTCGTTCGTGTTTGAATCCAGAGTTGTGTTCCATTTCTTGTTTTGATTGAATTGGTGGAAGTGGTGATTTCTCAGATGCCAGACCCATTTTCAAAGCTGTTTTTATCTGTTCTGATTCTGTAGAAAACAAATAATAGTTGGATAAGGTAGTTCATTATACAAGAGCGACTTTCATGATGACACTACAGTTTATTCATTTATTATATTCAAGCTTTATTGCAATAGTTAATAAAAATGACTTGCAAAAATTGTAAAAAAAAAAAGATTCTCTTAATTATCAACTAGAACATACCTGGATGCATGTATATTCTAGGTGCCTACTGTATTTATAAGGCTAAGATTTTAGACCTGCTACAAACAGAAATGAAATACACAGAAATGAACTTATGCTTCTTGTATTATTGTATTGTAAAAAAATAATAATAATAATATAATTGACTTTTATTGTGTTCTTTTTTGTTAAATAAGATTTAAATGAATTATTTTTTTTAATGAATTGATCACATCTATAAAATGACGGAACCCCTTTCATATAAACTTAGTAATATTGTGCTCTGAAAAAAAAAAATTAAAAAAAACAAGAATTAAAAAATAAATAAATAGAAAAGCACAACAATGATAGTCACATAATATGTCAATTCATGTTGTTACTCTTGGTTATTGACTTGTACAAATTTGCAAATATCTGTATTAGTTGTATAATGTAAATGATGAATGCAAGTCTGCAAGGACATTGTGCAAATATTGTATCCTTGTAAAATGAAAAATATGAAAACAATACTGAAATGAATAAAGGTGGTTAACCCACACTAAAGAGAGAAAAAAAAACTAGCACATACCTGTGCTCTACAGTGTTAAAAATTAGGGTGAAAAGGTGGCGAGGCTTATAGCTAATTGTTATGGAAAGTTGTGGAGCCAATCATTATTTTTTCAAAAGGACCTCTTTGTAGATAATGTTTTGTGTGCATGTCTCTGCCGAATAGTTCTTGTGAGGAATTGTTGATTTTCATAATACATTGGAGTACAGTACCCTCTTGCATGTGAAAATGCAACATATAGATACAGACGGCGTGAGATAAATATTTTTTTATTATGATTGAAGTAGGTGGATAAGTCTATAACTAACAAAATAGGCCATGGATAATGTTCCGAATAATAAATAATAATAATAAGATTTATAAAGCGCACAAATCCACTGCAGTAGTGCTCAAGGTGCTAGGAAGGAACGAAGGATTTACGTAAATTTGAGTTGTTGATTGGTGTAGCTGACTTGACCCTAAACTTCAGTTTCTCTATCTAAACACAACCTATGAACAATTTATAAACTTTTATTAGAAAAGAATAGGTGTGGGTCGTTTCCACTCTCAAGTGTTGGAAGGCTACGGCGTCGAAAACGCACTTTTCTTATCTCAGTTGTACATCTAAAATAGTGTAAAATTTAATTAAAGAAAACCTATTTTCCCAAAATCATCACATTCTTCGATAGCTTTATACTATCTTTAGATTATCCAACTTTCTGTGAATAATAACTATAGTTTTCTATAAAAATTGTGACGTTATATAAAAAATATGCCAGCGGTTTAAGAAGAGATAGGTAAAGTTATGTTGATGTGTTTAATAACAGATTTAATATATAGATCACATAACACATAATAATAGTTAGTTCAAGGATGCTATCCAGCTACAACCCATGCACTGAAAATCTGGGGTAGCAAACATTTTGGGGTAATGGTATGTAGGGTCCACAGCACTACCTAGAAGGTCGATTTGGCTGGAGCTCTTCCATGCACATTAGCTTGGGTATGAGGATGTTTTACCTAGAAGATCGGACATTCTCTATTTTTTATTTTAATTGATCTTTGGACAATCATTTTTAACATAAAAAGGCCTAAGAGGATATAGGTCCACTGATTTTGGAAGGCAATCTTTCTATGTATAAACACCATGGGGCAGATTTAAGGGAGGGGCCAACTGGCCCAGGCCCTCCTCACCTATGTTTTTAGTAATTAAATATAAAATGAATGAAAAGAACACTCAAATTCATCTCTGAACTTCAAAAGGTGCTGTAGTTATTTACACTGGATAATCAAAACGATAAACGGTCTACAGCACCATGGTTGAGTTAAGTCTTTCATGGCATTGGCTGTTGAGTGCATCTTTGCTTACAAAAGTAACACAAACTTGCAAATTTTTTTTATTTTCATACTTTCAGTTACAATGAATACTTACGTAATTTAGTGATCCTTGGACTGGAGGGTTCCAACTCGTATAAATCTCTTCTAGGGCAATCCCATGAACATTTAGCACTGACGCCACTAAGGTTTGAACCCTCATTATTGATACCTCGCTCAACCTGTTCCTGTAACTGAGGATCCAGCTCAAATATTGTTTCACCTCTTCTCATATCAGTTACAAGCCATATGCCCCCAGCTCTGACAAAGAAATCCAATATGTTTAGTAGTTTAAATAGTAGATGTAATTCTTTTCTGTTAACACAGTTTCATCCAAACAAATAAATTTAAACGTAACATATAATTGTGAAATTACTAACACACTGGAGATAAAAACTCTAACATAACAATATAGAAATATACTATACAAACATAAAGAACAAAAACATGTTGAGTGGATGCAAACATAAAGTAAATGTTTTGACAGTATTGAGGTATTGGTAAAAAGCCCTATAAAATTATTAATGTTTAACTATTCAACATTAAATTCTGATCACATACAAATAGAAAGATTCATTTAAAATAAATGTTTAGATTTAAAAGAAACAAAATAATTTATTTACTATTACGCACTGCATTCTAGTGTAATTAATTCTGGGTAGTTGCATCATGGAACATTTTTACAGACATGCTTTAAGCAATTTTAGGGATTCTCCACATACAGTAGTGGCTGGCATGCTGTGCAATGATCATGGGTACTGTCAATTCTCACATGTAGAATCAAAGGTTTGTATGCTGCATCAAAAAAATACTGTAAAATACATCTAAAAAAGATCTGGCCAACAACTTTAGAGATACATGTTCAATCAAAATGTTTTCCAAATTGTTTTGTTCCATACTTTCTCCGACTTTTCAATGAGCAACTAACATTATTAATTTATCTATATAATGCTTTATATTTTATTGATGGTTCTAGGCCCGTTGCCACCTGGCCTGTTGCCACCGGGCCTTTTGCCACCCAACCTTTTGCCACCCGACCTTTTGCCACTCGGCCTTTTGCCACCCGGCCTTTTGCCACCGGCCTTTTGCCACCCTAGGCCCATTGCCACCCGGCCTTTTGCCACCCAGCCTTTTGCCACCTAGGCCTGTTTTCACCCAGTCTTTAGCCGCCATAGGCCCTTTGCCACCCGGAACGTTGCCACCCGGTCCGTCGCCACCCGGTCTGTTGCCACCGTAGGCCTGTTGCCACCCATAGTTGTATAGTAGGCCTATGCATTGTATTCGCAGAGATTTACTCTCGGCATTTTTGCCAAACTATGTGTACTGAATGATGAATGGATTGATTGTTTGGGAGATTGTAAACAATGACAATTCGTTGTGGTTTACCATTATGAAAGGCACACGTGTGAAGTAGCTTCCTGATTAGCTTTCAATCTTTATTTGTATGTATTCAGACGTACATGTAGGCCTATATGTTTTCTGAGTATGTACTGTTTTTAGTTAGGTGTGTGTGTGTTTATGTTTTTTTACAGTTTTTGTGAAGGCAGAACATCATGAATTAAAATTCTTGTAGTGTTATAAATTGAACAGATATTTTTGTTGTTGATTTAATTGACTTTGAGTGTGGAAATAATAATGAACATAAATATAGTGAAATGATGAAAATAGCGATGATATGCTATTATTATTAACATGATATTATGTTAATGCTGCTACCACTATAAAAAATGGGCCCATGCCCATACAATAGGCCTATACCTCTCATAATTTGTTGTATAAAGAAATTAAGCCAAATGTAGGATCATATATAGCTCTGGTATACCAATAGAAAAAACATGGGTGGGGGAATTGTCCAACCGACCAATTGAAGGCCACGCAAATTAGGCTTGAAGACCCTATAATCTGAACAATAGCCCTAGTCACAGTATAAACAATCAGGAGGATTAGTTTGCTCAGATCATTTATGTTACCGAGCGCCATATCCTTTGTAGTTATACCGCTAACAATAAGAGCTTCATCCAAAGTTTATCAATGACGGTTATTTCTTATGAGAAAATATATATGCTTGTTATAAATTGTCCGCATAAAGAGAGAAATACCAAATGAATTCCATAAAGTTCATTATGCACACATAATATAGGCTTGTGGTTATACTATATAAATAACTATTATTATCATATCATTCATTATTATCATATTATCATTGTCCACATATCAAATCCAGTAACATTGTCAAAGGACCTAACAATAATCATTTCAACATAAAAGGCACTTATAACTGCATGTCATCCAACCTTATATATGCTATATCGTGCAATATTTGCCCTAATGCTCTCTACATCAGACAAACTGGACAAACACTAAGACAACGGATTAATGGTCATAAACATGACATCAAACACAAACTCACCCAAAAACCGGTAGCTAATCATTTTGCATCTTCCGGCCACTCAATTAAGAATATGAAAGTGCAAGTAGTTAAGAAAGAATTTTTCAAAAATAGTTTAGAACGAGAAATAGCTGAACAGAAAATAATTACACAATTAGACTGTATAGAACTAGGCCTTAACATTGATCGAGGATTGCTCGCACATTACCGTCAATAATTATTTCTCATCATTGTATGTATATTTTTTATATTTCTATAGCTGCCTTATTATTAACTATATTTTTGTCTCATAGTTACCTTACTGTATTTACTGCCTATTTACTGTTTTTATCATTGACTTTGACATAGACATATTTTGTATGCTATTTCCCAGTTTCTTATCATTGATCTTTTGTGCTTTTAATACTGTTTATTTAGATTGCTTATTTCGGCAGACTTGTACTTGCTTTGTACACCATTCTTTGTTGTTTTAGGACCGCCCCTCCCCCATTATTGCAGTTGTATATTATAGTTGTTTCTTATCCCATTTGTACAGTCTCCTGATGAAGTCCACTGTGTGGACGAAAGCTAGAGAATAAATTATACTGTATACTATTAGTCTCAAAAGTGCTGCTGTTTTTTACTTTATACTTTCTATACTGTACAGATCACTAACGCGGCTATACTTTTTATTTATTATTATCATAAATGTGTTGTTTTTTTAATTGTAAAAGCACTGGCTATTCTTTCTATTTTAGAATAACAATATTCTTAAAAATAAAATATGAAAATAAACTAGACACTCCAGTATTTCTCTCTTTATTTGGATTTATAACAACGTTTACTTCTGCAATTTTCTCCTGGTGGTGAGAAGGCACATGGACGATTATTTGAAATGAACTACAGTAAACTAATAATTAAATATTAAACTGGAAAGTAAATTTAATCAAGAAAAAAATCTGTTACAGTGTAGGCCTTCTAGTACAAATCTGTGTAAAAAAACCCACCAAAATAATAAAATATAAATATTCGACATTCCTAAAGGTGGCAAAAGGCCAGGTAGCAACGGGCTGGGTAGCAAAAGGCCTGTTTGGCAATGGGCCTAGGGTGGCAACGGGCCGGGTGGCAACGGGCCTAGGGTGGCAACGGGCCGGGTGGCAACGGGCCCGGGTGTCAACGGGCCGGAATTATTGATGTTCTAAGTAAAATCTAACCTTAGAGAAATTGTATGTTGAATTGACAAAAGGAAATAACCATAAAAAAAAAAAAAACAGTATTTGAGCAAGAAAACATGGGTGCCAAACAAATGGTACTTCAGAATTTTAAAGAAATCTTTCTTTTTTTAAGAGCTGGCTCTTACTGCTTTTTTGAAAGAAACAATTATACGGACACTTTTGTTCATTTTGTGTTTTAATTCATCTTCCTGGGCCGTAAAAAATCACTGTCGGGCCTCAAGCAGCCTGCAGGTCAGAATTTGCCCACATGTGCTGCAGTCACTTCAAGATGTCGTGCAAACAAGGATCCTTGTAAATTACAAATTACATTAAAAATCTATAATGTAACCTTTCTGGAAAGGTTATAACAAAAGAGTTGTTTTCAGAAACATTTGCATTTTCTGAAGACATGTTTCAGAGACCTCCTGTTCCCCCATCATATTCCATTTATGCTTTGATCCCCTTGAAGGCAAAGGTAAACCACTGGTCAATACCATCAGGACCACACCATAAATTGTCGCCCTCGAAATCCATACACATGGATTCATCTCAGTGAGATAATTAAATTAGGCTTAAGACAATACACTTCATTTGTAATAGGCATGTCCCAAATACAATTCAAACCAAACATTTCCAAACTTGCAATAATTTCCACATTCAGAATACAGTTGAACTTGCCTAAAGTCGAATCCAAAATGCCACTGAAATATTGTTCGACTTAGATAAAATTCAACTTACAGATTGTTAATTAATGGAAAACACAACAATTTGGCATGTAAAATAAGATCGACTTAGAAATTATTCGACTTAGGCAAGTTTAACTGTATCTTCAACCACAAAGCTGAATTCACCTGGAACAATCCACCTTTTCTTAAAAAATTTAAAATTCAGTTAATTGCCTAGATGCCCAGAATATCAGAGTATTTCTATATTGATATATTTTTTTATTACAGGGTATATATATTTTATAGTTGTCATATGTAATCAAGATGTCTGTTTTATGTGTAATTTTGCTGCTGTTTTTTTTTTTCTTTGATTTGAGGTATCGTCCCTTCCAATGTTAATTCTTTTGAATTTTATTTTGTCACTGTTCCTAGGGTGTTTTGTGCTTCCTTTTATTTAAATAATTGTATGTTAATGTGTAAGTACATTCTAATTGAAATGAAAGCGATTAAAAATGTTCTAAAGGGCCCCTGCTTAACACTGCTGTTAGGGGTACTATGGTAATGCCCCTAAGTATCTATCTTCTAAATTCAAATTCTGTTCACTCTTACCCTACTAGGAATCAAATATCAAATACTTTGGTTGTTCCTCATTCAAATTCAAATTGTGGTGAGCTTACTTTTCATATCAGAGCTGCTCATCTTTGGAACAATCATTCGTAACAATTTTGATTCTCTTTCTCTTTGATTGCTTTGTTTGTTTTGGTTATTTTAGTTCTTTAAGTTTTAATTTTTCAGCCTTCATTTCAGTTCTAGGCTACTTTATTATCGTCTTTTTTTTTGTTCTTAATTTATTTTTGAGTTACTTTTAAATTTCACATTTACAAACACTTTTTTTCTCCATATTTTTGTTAAATTTACTGTAATTACCAGGGCTTCCTTGGAAAGCAGTACTGGTCACTGAATGGTTATACCATGGTTAAAGAAAACTTAAAATAAATAAAATTAAGGGGAAAATTCAGTTTAATGCTTGTCTACAGAATAACTAACATGATCTAAAATTAGAGACTCTTCTGTATACTTACAATGGTATAGTCCTTAACAGTTCAATCACAGCTGGTCCATTCCACCTCTGTGCAGCCTGCAACTCCTCATTACAAACTCCAACAACCTGGCAGAACAGCAACACTTAATAATCCTTGGCAGTAGAGTATTTATTTCACCTATATATTTCTTTTTTATGGTACAGTACTTTTAGAAAAATATATTGTTAGGATTTTAACCCAAAATTACTGGTCGTTGACAACAAAGGTAAAGGTAGGAGAATAACCCATAACTTGCAGCGTCATTGTGCTGAATTGCGTATGGGCGTGGTCCATGACTACTAGCACCTGTAAAGAGGCGCTTCATGGTAGATACATGTTCACATCATTCCATAACGACAGGGCTGAAATGAACAATAACTCTTCCGAAAGATGCAATGGGTTCTTTAAAGTGCACACGAGCCAGATGTATACACTGGACCTCCATTTTAAGTCCTTAACCAAAAAAACTTGGTTCTACCAACTGAACCGAAAGTTGGCATACTTTCATGGATTCTCTCATTAGGACCAGTGGTGTCCCTGGAACCACTCAGAGAGATTAGTCCCCTAAATCCCCGTTCCACAACCTTCGTAGCCTGTGACCCAAATCCAAATTTTTAACACGCAACCCATCGACCTCTGGCTCGGCCAATTAATAAATATGGTTATTGTTGTTGTTTCAGTCACTACCTTGAGTTCATTGCCTCCTTACTTTATTTAATTTTGTCTTTTAATTTAAAGAAAGATGTTAAATGTAAAAGTATAAAAATATGTACCTAGTTATACCTTGTTATTTTGCTTTGATATTCTAGACTCAAGGACGTACATTTACATTCCGACCATGTGCTAGAGATCATACTCAATCACACACTTTATTCTTTTTTTTTTTGTTGTAGTTTTATTTTATACAAGTGTTTAAAAAATCCTTTGCACAGAAAAATTACATTAACACACCAAGTAACTTTATTGGAAAGGAATAAATGCAACATTTATCAGAACATAATGCAATTCTACTCAAGATGTTAATTTCAAGAAGTTTTTTAACACCAAAGAAAGTAATTACTGTATGTAACATCTTTAAATTCAAAATAACATTTTTTGGGAATTAAAATTTGAAATTAAGTGTACACTGTACAATGATATTGTGTGTCACACCAAAATATGATCATCAAATTTACAGTAATACCAGCCCTGTAAGTGTGATGGTTTACTTCTTGACAGCAAGTTCATCAATCCGGCTTTAGAGCAGCAATAACATCGCAGAACAGGATCACTGTTTACAGGCTGTTCCGATACTTGAACATGAGATATGAACCATAATAAGCCTAAAAGACAATCTGCATATAAGACGTCCCTTGTGTTTGCTACTTTTGGACAATTTTTGTATGTCAAGCATATTTTAGTAGTAAATTTGTATGTTATATTAAAATTCCCAAAAATGTGTATGTTGCACATATGACGACCCCACATTTTTTTTTTTCATAATTTGCTATTAGTTTGATTTCTATGCAAAAATAGGTAACAATTGAAATCCACCCTCACACATCACATTGTCATCAAGAACGGCATTAGAAACATTATCACAACCTGGCTGATATCTTGATATATTTTTTTAACTTTTATTCAAAACTTTACCAAATGGCTGCTGTTTAAGTTAATTAGAACAGAACAGCAATGTATTCGCACGGTAAATATCAAATTAAACTTACATGCATCGGGGTTCGATTGTTGGCATTCTTTTGTCGGCACTTTTGTTTGTTACCATAATTTTTTTCTGAAGCGACTGGCGACACTTCAAAATTTCTTCGCAACCCAAACATAGAGTCGCAACCCATAGGTTGCGGAACGGAGCCCTAAATGTATCTTAGAGGCAACACTACTAATTTTGAAACACATTTTCAAAGTACTGCATAATATGCAATAAACAGCCACATAAAATAAAGTATGGTGTACTCTATGAACATGTATTCCAATTATTCTGATTTAAATATTAAAATTATTTGTTCAGGCTCACCTGGACGAAGTTAACATAGCCCAATGGAGTAGAGATAGAAGGAAGCTGAGGGTCTTCAGTCATCAGCATGTGTTGAATCCTGGACTCACTATTATCTAATGGATTATGCCATGAAACATGGTCTCCACTGCACAATGTATTTTCTATAATGAAAAAAATTAATCTAGAAAACACAATATAATCAGGTTGCAGTAATTCATTTTCTGGAGTATCATGTCCTCCTAAAAAATGGGTGGCCATAAAAAATAGGTTGGATGGCAAAACTGTATTTTTATTAAACACTCAAACATAGATATTAATGGTGGTAATTTGAAATATCCATGTGCACTTAATACACTACTTTTATACCGCTTTACGTTCAGTTTTAATATTACTTTTGATCGGTGCACGAGGGTACAGTAGATTAAAAGCTTGCAGCTTCAACATGCTTGCCTTCTGATCCCAGAGTTCTGGGTACACTTCTTGTCATTATGCCACAAAATTGTGTTGCAAATAAAAACAACTCTACTCCTTCCATATACATTTCAACTGCTGAAAATATAAAAAGACTTGAATAGGGAATTTGTCAAAGGAAGGTAGGCGGAGCCATTATAGGCAACCAGTGTGCATGATATGTGCAAAGACCATAGCTGTACTGAAGAAATCCAACCGATATGATACCTTGCATAAATTATAAGCTAATTCATACCCTGTGGTTGTCAGAGTACAAGACAGTGATGACAAATGACGACATCAATGTCACACCAGCAAAATTTCTTCTGGATCCAATGTAATATACTGTAAAGCCCATTATTTTCGCGATTTTACAATTGGAAATATTTCAGTCTTTTATTTTCACGATTTTATAATTTCCAGTCATGTTTTTAGCATGATGCAGAAACCTACCACTATGTTCTTTAGCCTATACTATAACTAGAGCATCGGATTTTGGCGAGCAATCTCCGACAATGCTCCCCCTCCCCTGATTTTTGCACATCAGAAGCCAATTCCCTCCACAAGTAAAGTTAACATGTCACTCATATGATAGGGCATGACATTCGTAACACAGAAGATATAACAGCATTCTTGTTTTATTAACATCAATTGTCAGCTGGATCCATGAAACCCATGGTTTTTGGTCAATAGAGAGTCATTAATCAGAGGGAACAGCTAATGAAAAAGATGAACATTCAACAGGGGCCACAGAAAAGTAGTCTTTAATTGGAGGGAGAACTGTAATACACAAAAAAGCAGAACCTTCCACAAAATTCTTAATGATGAAATATCAGTTGTATACTGTACCACCTACAATTTTTTTTTTGAAGAAAAAAATATTCAGAATTTCGCAATTTTGGCGCCCTTAATTTTTGCAATTGTTTTATCAAAAATGAAGGGCGTGCGATTTATAGGGCTTAGCAGTATTCAATGTGTTTTTGAACTAAGGCATCATTTCGCATTACTTTGATTCTAAACAAAAACAAAATGCCATTGGATAGTAGTGAAGCAGTTTGAACTGCATGTTGCCACCACAAATGCGATCGGTAATCAGTAAACAACTTGAGAAAATTCTGATTTCAAATGGTACAGACACTTAATATACTGAAAGGCTTGCAGAACATACAACACACTCTTGTTGGCAAATTATGAAAACCAGATGATATATCAATATGTGTAAATGAGTCTGTGGACTACACAAACATTTCACAACTTGATCTTTTTGTGAGATTCTTTGACAATGATGATCAGCTTTTTTGAGTGGAACTGCTTGCACTCACGCATATGTTGGGGTAGACAACATGCAAGATTCTTTCAAAGCAGTAACACATCAAACTTCACATCTATTAATATCCCTATAACAAATATGTTGTCGTTGACAACCGTTTGCGCTCCTGTCATAACAGGCAAGGAAAAAGGTTTAGCGACAAAAATGAAATCTGTGATTCAAAATATTCACAACAGTGTGTTATGTTGTAAGTTGAGAAAGCAAACTATGCTAAGTATTTATGAATTGGTGAGTTATCTGAGGGGGCCAGTACTCTCTCAGGAACAGAGAATTTAAGGAGTTCCTTGTAGAAAACCAGGCTAGTTTTAGTGTCCAGTACCATAATGCGGTCTATTGGATCAGAATTCAAGGAGATAATATGAAAGTTTTATGGGCTGTGTTGAACTCAATCACTGCATACATTGCTGCTTCAAATCAAACAGAAACTTGTTTATGATTTCTAAGCTTTACTTAGCAACAAGAAGGTAATGGAGGATGTAGTATTTGTTGTTTGCCAACTTGAATGCACTAAACCAGCTGCAACATGCAAGGAATACAGTTATATTTGACCTATGGAAGGAGGTGAATGCTTTTGGTGCCAAACTTGCAATATTCAGGGACAATTTGATTAATGGTGAACTATGACATTATCCTAAATTAAAGGAGTATCAGTCAAAGATTGACAGTCAGACTTCACTTGAGGATCACATCAAGTCTATTGAGGATTTAACTGCAGTGTTCTATGACCAGTTTGATAGGGTACTTTTAATGACCATGATTCTATTTTTACCTTGATTAAAAGTCTGTTCATTGTACGTCTCAAAGGTCCATGGAATGCTCAAGTAAACAAATATTGTCCAAATGATGCTAAACTTCAGCTTGAACTGATGACTTAAAAGCAGATGAAGAACTAAAATCACAGGTTCTGCAGTAAGCTTACCCAAAGTCACTTCTGAAGATTGCCACAATTAAATTAAAACCAAACTTCGGACAACTGGCACACATATCACAATTTCAGTACATTCACAAAAGATTAAAAGTGTCTTATACTACTTACATGTATGACGCATTGTGTGATTATTAATATTAGGCCTATGTAAAATTAAACATGTTCGGGCTTAACCCGTTTACAGAATGCTAGGCAATTAGTATAAAGTTACATTAGAAAATGGTAGGCACATCCTGGGCACATAAGGATAACAGTTGTTTTTCACCTGAGTTGTTAACCCAGTTTAAACAAGAAATAAATAAATAAAAATAAAATAGGCGGGCCACACATTTTTTATTTTCACGAGCTGCAACAAAATTGTTGTTAGGCTGCACAGCCCAAAGGCCACATACAGTAGCTCACAGCCCACACCTTGCCCACCTTTGTCCTACAGTACAACAAGAAAAGAATGTAAGATTTATAGTATTAAAAATTAGATTATTTAGTAATATGTGGCTGTAACAGTAGCGTAACAGCTATAAGCTTTATTAGCGACAGCCAGGAGCCCATAATTTAAAGAGGCTCTGGATGTCCATCAGCATTGTCCATATCATCCCAAATCAGCCAAAGAGTCCCTTTCAGAAGATGTAAAATACATCATAATAGATCCTCGTCAAAAAGACCGAAAAGGAGGTTTGTCTTGGCCAGGTGCCCCATGCGTCTTTGCAGAGGCGAATATACAGAGGGTCACTGCTAAATTCTGGATCGCCCCCCCCCCCCGCTTTCTTGCGCCACTGGCTGTAGATATTTTTTATTTTTACAGACCTGATTGGAAAACATAGCGTGCCAAGCTCTGCATGAGTTCTGCTGGCCAGGTTGGTGGAGCTGTTTCTGTTGGTTCTTTCTTTAATCTGAATGTCAGTTCAAATCCAAATCCACTTGGCCCATCTGGCCCTGTGTATCTAAAATTACAAAGCAAAGCTACTGTGTGTGAAATGGCATTAAAGAATAACTAGACTTGCAGTTAACACAATTATGTATAATATCTGACTTGATCATTACTATAGCCAGAAAAAAAAACCACTGTTTGAACACTCAGGAAATGGCACCTTAAAGCTATTTTTTACATTTATCATCACCAATCAGAGTCAATTATGATACAAAAAATTTACTGACTTACTCGTGTACTCTACCATCACCATGAAGGTCAGAAAGACCAAAGCTAACGTAGTGCCAGTGTGGTGGTATTCCCTTATCTTCATTGCCGTCATTCCTGTACATGCTGATGTAGTCAAGTGGGTCTGGCCCATTTAGCCTAATCAAAAATACAATATTCACATTAGTTTCAGAGCACAAACAAATTTTGATAGCAAAAAGAAGTAGAAGTAGAGGGCATTTGTACTGGACTGGTAATTGGTTGGAACTTCATTGTGCAAACTGGTCAAAACAATAGCCTCTTAAAAATTCGCTCCTTTGGGGAGGTAATGTTTGTCCACATACCCTTTTATCTTTTGTCTGGATTACTGTACAGTATCTACAATTTGACATTTTACTGTGAGACAGAATCCATAAATTGTATAAAAATGTCCTTACGTTGAAAATTGGAAAAATAGCAATACACTCTAGCATGGATCTTGATGATGAATTATTTATGCGAGTCAAGTGAAAATAATGAATAATAAAAAATATAACAAATAATATGAGACACGACCCATTGTCTATATTAGAACACTTTCCATTGGGTAACAAAGTCGTAATTTTTCATTTTTGTCAAAAAGTGTCTATAGTGGTGAATTATGGTTTAGGTTTTTTTTAATAAAGTTTCAAAAATTTTTATGTATGTGGAAAATGTAGTTGATTTACCAAAGGTTACAATTTTTATTTTGAAGACTACATGGTCTAGGAAGTGTACATTTTTTTATGGGGCAAGTTTCCTAGGGCGGGTTTTCTAGGGGCAAGTTGACTGCCAAAGAGTGTTGCCAAAGTACGAGCCAGCGTGTTATTTGATCACAAGTGCGAGACATCACAAGTGTGAGCCAGGGAGCCATGACTTCACGACAATAGATACGAGACGTTAACAAGTTGTGCGAGGTATCGGCTGAGATTTGTGGAGTACAATTCAAAAAACAACTATAGGTGTAATAATGAATTATTGTGATGTTAGCTATCAAGGAGCGACGTTGTTTTTCATTGGGACCTTCGTCCCTTCAAGACTAGGCCTATAATACCATCCCAGCTAGTCTAGGCCTAGAGTAGGATAAGGCTAGCGCGACATGCGGACGTTGGTACGAGTAGGTTAGTCTGCAAACGTCGCCTAAAGTAATTGATTTTACCCGGCAGAACGAAAGAAGGAAACTCCGCTTTTCAGTCGTCTTAATAGGCCCTTGTTTTTTGACAAACAATGACCTTTCAGAGGTCAAATTGCTATCAAGAATATGAATTGCAATATGCAAACAGCAATAACGATTAAAGAGAGGGGGCCCCGTCGGCCCGAGGCGGTATAGACTCTCCAACTGTGAAATTCCCTCCCTGGCCTCAATTTTCGGGATCTATATTTATCATTTATTCGTTGTTAAAAACATTTAGAATAACAATGCACATCTAAAATCCCACGATGGAATTGGTGACTGGGACCCAAAAAGGGCCCGAGTTTCAGAAAAACACAGGCCTCCCCCCCCCCCCATCGTTACGCCACTGGCATTTGCCTTCATTAAAAAAAACAGGGGCATATAATTTTTTTTTTAAATATTGAAAAGTATGGTTTGTTTACCTTTTCAGTAAGTTAACTAAAAGCACTATAGAAATCACATGATAGACAAGTTGCAAAAAATGACACAAAATGCAAAAATTCAAGGATGCATTTCATACAACTTGGCCTCATATAAGTTTAAAGTTGATAGAGTATCCCAACTCCCTGAGTATCCTTACGGTATTATTGATAGGTAATGGATTTGAATCCTGATGAGGATTACGTTATTCTTCAAATATTATCTTAAAGGCTTAAAATTAATCAAGTTGCCAAGTGTTCTTGGCTCTGAATTTGGCAGACTATAAACTCTTCCAATTGATAAGATCAGACATTGCGATCGCCGTAAAGTTGAAAATGCAAAGCATATTCTTTAAACTTGTTTATTAAAGATAAACAGCTCTTAACCTGCGGTTAAAAATAAACAACACCGCAGTCCGTCTGTTAATTCACAGCATGTAGCCTCGCGTGTTCCACAGCTGTGGGATCACAGGGCAGTTGTTTAAATGCATCTGTCACTTCGAAAAACCATGTCATGTTCGTTCTGTTCATGCACATGGGAATCCCCGGGTATAATCCCACCCCGTCCCCCCCAACCCTGCAAAAAAAACCAAACCTCCCGCCCTCATCAATTTTTTTTTTTTTAAAGAGTGATATTATCTAATAATTTTTTCTATTGCCCTTATTCGAATTGACTGAAAACTTACAAAACTATATGTGTTTCATACATTGTGGCTGAACATGTTCGTGGCCAAAACGATACTGTAGGCCTAGGCATTCACCGACCTTTTATAGAACCATCCTAACTAAGAAGCCTAGACGAATAGCCTATTATTGCTGTAGTCCAGGGGCAGATCCACAGATGTCAGAATATGGGGGAGGGGATAACACCACCCTAAGGGGTCCGGGGGAAATGTCCGAGGGAAAATCCCCCCCGAAATTCTTGTTTGCTAGACGCCCAAAAATAACCTCCTCTCTCCGAGGATTTTTTTGTGCTATCAATTTTTTCGTTTCTTTTTTTTTTTACTTTCCAAATGGAGAGGCCGGGACCGGCTCGGCACCCCCCCCCCCCCCCTAAATCCGTCCCTGCAGTCATAGCCTCCTGGCTTGGGGCCTACTTAACTGGACCCGGAGCCTAGCCTAGACTCCTCTAGGCCTAGGTCTAGGCCTAGGCCGACTGCTGCTTACAAAAAACTTACCAGTATTTCACAACAGCTGTGACTTGAAGGGGATTAATTTGTTCTGGATATACTTTCCGACATGCTGAGTAAACCACTTCAAGTCCAATTGGAATGACAGAGGGAGAATGTTGGTCACTTTGGCTAGAATGATGAACACCTTGGTCATCCATTGCTAGTTTTTACCTTCTCCACCACTAAGCCCAAAGACTAAACTCATCAGATACTGACTGAGAACCACACATTCAGATGTGGACTATTCTAAAAACTAACATCACACCCTCTGTTTAAAGACTCAATTTATTGTGTATAAATTTACAATAATAACAATCGTATAGATTCAGCATAAAGATATACATTACTGAGGTTTATCTGTCCATAACAATCATAATTTTGTGATAATGTAATTTTGTTTTACTATAATGACATTAAATCTTATTGCAAGTTTTAGGGTTCAGGAAAACTATGTTAAACGGCAGCAGTAGTAATATAGTATGCCTTGGCTGTTTTTATATTTCTGGACCACACACATTCTGTTCATTTGATACTGTCAAATACCGAGTTAAATGGAATCAGTAGAACTGATATTTTTGTTTTGGAATAGAAGCAATCCATAAGATATGCGAAGCAATCCATTATATAAGATTGCGTAAGCAATTGCAAATCATTATGACACTCTAGGTAAACGATCATTCCAGTCGCACTTAATACTTCATTTGAGACTTCATTTCGGTCGCGCTTCGGCTCCTGTCGGCCTAACCCGAAGTCGTTTGTATGGAACGCCTTTATGCTGATTATTCTAAGATAATTACGAGGCGCACGGAAGCTTATTTCAATGCAAATTTTGAAGTCTAATTTGCTTTTACGTTTTGATATGTATAATGTGAATTTTGATATATCTATCTTAACAACGCCATTGTTTACTGGGTTTACAAGCGCCAACTAACACCCACACCTTCCACTGCAGAATTTGTTTCACTGCTTTAACAAAATAATACTAAATAATAATTTGTAAGGATCAAAAGTTTGTGACGCTTTACCCTCCGGACGCGTGCACAGATCTGGGAGAAATATTACGTAGCACCATAGGTGCTATCTATGTACTTTTTAGTAGGCCTATCTTTTTCTCATCCATCATGGTTTTGTTCCTATTTACTGTATGTGCATCCTTGTATCTATATATGAATAAGGAAATATCACTTATAAAGGAAAATAAGCTCATTGTTCTGGCATGTGTGTAGTTTTCAAACTACTGAGTTGGTTGATTTAAAGTTCACTGAGAATCTTTAACCGCTCGTGATAACCAGTTCGGTAAACCACATGGTGCAGTGTCTATTTGAAGATAAATCTCAAAAAGATAGTGTGAGATTTCAGAAAGAAATCAAATGATAAGCCACTATTATTAACGTTTGAGGGAAATTAAATTGAACGTGTCCAAAAATACAAATATCTTGGCACTTACTTGGATAAAATCTAAAGTTTTGATAAAAATATTGATGGTGAGATTTTTAAAAAGCGGAAATCGGGCTTTATTGGCGCACGACTATACGTTTGACACACAATGCCGTCTAGCCAGAAATTTCAAACAGTGTGGCACAATATCAGGGTGGACCCACTTTACGCGTAAGTTCAAATAATGTGGACCCATTTTTTTTTAAGTTGCATCAGTTTACGCAAAAATATAAGAAATTTGGACCCATTTTTAAAGAAGTGAAAATTTGTGTGGACTGTCCTAATGGCTGGCTACGGCATTGATGACACACTAAAATTATTTTATGAAGCAGTTATCCAATCAGCTATGATCATGAGATGTATTGCTTTGTTCACGAATATAACAGAAAAAACAAGAGAGAATTAAGACTAAACAGGGTATATGTCATACAGCCTCTAGATTCAATGGCTCACATGTCTTTTTTAACATTAAAGTTCAGCGCGTACAGTTGTTATCACTCGATCTTATATCTGCACTACACAGAGGAAGCATTTTGACCGTACCACAATTCAAGAGGAGTCCAATCACAAATACAGTAGAACCATTATTTAGGGGACACCTCGGTAGTAACTAAAAAGGCCACTTAATATGGGCACCCCTAACCAAAAACATGAATTTTCCATTAATAGGGGTTTTGGCATGTTTTCATAAAGTGATAGGGCCTAGTACATTCTTTACAATTTAATTTTTATTGATATAATAATCAGTTACAGTAAAATTAGAAATAATTTAGAGCAATAATTTGCAATGCAAATACAATTCATTTATAGTATGAAATCATGATCAGAAATGTAATAGTAAAAAAAAAACAACAATAGTTTTATTGTTCCCAATATTATTTCATGATACAATGTTTTGGACCAAATATTTTTTTTTTTTTTTAACATGGAGATTTCAATTGGATGGATGATGGATAGATTACGGTAACGACTTAAAATAGAATTAGTGTGCATGCCTGTTGTGGATTGGAATCCTATATGAAAGTACACGAAGAACAAAGAAAGAAGGTCAAAATTAACAAGATTTATGGTTTATCCAAAGTACCGTAACACATCGCAAAGGCCTATACCAATGTTCACTCTAAGGATTAAGGGGAGAAAAGTCTGGTTTTGCTCAAAAGGTGTCAACATAATATTATAAAGTTGAATGAATTTTTCTTATTTTAGGACTGCTGTAGTTGTTGTAATACAATGAAACAAAAAATATGTGTCCACTTAGTAGTGTTCCAGTTCCCTTACAGTGATTGGCCGTAGTGTTAAAGGATGTATTTCCCCTCCTTTCACGGAAAAGTGTCCCCTTTTTTGGTGTCACAAAAGAGGTATCCTACTGTAAATAAAATAAAAATCCTTCCGATAGATAATAGTGGCTACTTTGCGCCAAGCGCAGTAGCCACAAATAGGCCTACTGTATGTATTATACATTGCAAACTCACGTTAGATTGAATTCAAAACAAACTTCATGCAATCAAATTTAACCCACGAAGTTTTAAGCAGTGGTGACATTTGGCCGTTTTGACTGCCAGATATCTCAAATCTCGAGTATTAAAATTCGCCTGGTCTGTAACGTATGGAAATTCAAGGCCACAATATGTTTGGCCGAATTTGTGAAAAGTTTAGGACTACGTTTTTAAAAAATATTATATGGCTAATGTAGATTAAATAATTTATTATTCCCCACATAAATTGCTAGGCGAGCTCTGTGTTCCTTTATAGCGTCACATGGTTAATAATAATATACCGTATTTATTCGAATAAACGCCCCGGGTCGTTTCGAGGGTGCGTTTATTCGAAGGGAGCGTTTATTCGAGGGGAGCGTTTATTCGAGGGAGCCGATTATATTTTTTTGGTGTGAAATGGATAATACAGTACTAAAGCCCCTTAATTTAAATGTAGAACTACTGTACACATAATTTATACTTTCCAGTAATTTAGTTTTTCCCTGTTTGGACTCCGCAGATCACCGTATTCTCCTGATGACGATTGGAGCAACTAAATCGAAACGTCGAGACATTCAACCAACAGAACAGTTCTTTTCTACGCGATGAACCTATTTCGCCATGCAAACCTTCAAAAAATATTCGACCATTATATTTTTGAGCGATTCGAGTGGCCGAGCGGTAAGGCAGGGGTGCCGCTCACACCTGGCTCGTGTGCACTTTAAAGAACCCACTGCATCTTTCGGAATAGTTGGGGGGGGGGGGGGG
>NW_022727435.1:262834-341924 GCF_011630105.1 Anneissia japonica
ATTATTATTATTATTATTATTATTATTATTATTATTATTATTATTATTATTATTATTATTATTATTATTATTATTATTGGGCGATTCGAGTGTCCGAGCGGTAGGCAGGGGCGCCGCTAACATCCTTATCAGCGCTGGTTCCAGTCGCTCCTCGCCCAGGTTGGTTCAGTTGGTCAGAACCAAGTATTCTCGGATGTGTATTCACATCTGGCTCGTGTACTCTTAAAAGAACCCACTGCATCTTTCGGAAGATGTCATGGTTCATTTCAGCCTCTGTCGTTGTAGAATGATGTTAACATCATGTAACACGCCCATCACGCAATTCAGCACAATGACGCTACAAGTTATAGGCCCTAATTATGGGTTATTCTCCTGCATTTACCTTTATCATTATTTTTATCTAGGTCTACACAATTGAATTTTTCTTCTTTGTCTACCTACGCCAATCGATATTTATTTACAAGGATAGTAAGAAAGAGAGAAGAGCTCGTCTGGAATCATACAAACTTATAACAATGTTCTGTCGCTAAACGTCGATAGAGTGATGCTGATGAACTTCCGACGTCATCACAAATCTAGTTGAGAGCGTCTCCGTAGTTGTCTTAATTGGCAAATTTATAGATTGTGATTTCTTTTCAGTCCATTTCGACTGTTTTCGCTTGTTTTTTTTTTATCCTCTTCTGTAATGATTACATGACTAAATCTCATCCTGCTATATCCCAGGGCAACGATGGGAAAAGCGAGACTATCTGCTTTGGCACTACTTAGTATTGAGCGTGTGATGAAGCAGACAGCATTGCTAACTTTGATCATTTTATTAACTTACTTTCTGATGCAAATGCACACAAAATTCAGTTGTTGAACAATGTTAAAAATTCAGCAACTTACAAGATTCTACTATAAGATAAATTTATTTAGAGCATAAGAATACTACTGTAGGCCTATGCGATAAATACAACACAGCTTTACAAATCAGGATAATGGTAAAATTGTATACAAAGTTCCGAACATCGCAATGCAGTTTCAATAGTAAGAAACAGAGGTGTCGTAGTATAATATCTGTCTCTTATACACATCTAGATGTGTATAAGAGACAGCCTATATGCAGCATGTTCCAGGTCATAACCTGTCTCTTATACACGTTTAAATAATGTTATTTAGACAGTGCATGGATATGGACGTACGGTACGGATATGCTTAAAGTTTATACAACCAATATCAATTTACTTCAAAATATTCTCATTATAATTGGGGGAAGTTTTCACAGACTATGTTTGCTTCGCAATGCTTGTCATTGCTATTCATGAACCTTTATATGTATTACACTGTATTCTTGAAAAAACATCAATTCGTCATACCACCACCAGCCAACAGTGTTTCCCAACCTTTTTGCATTCGTCGACCCCTCGGGACATGTCAATAGGCTCCACAGACTCCATATCTAAGTATTACTCACTTGTAGATATTCCAACAATAGGATTATAGAAAGGCCTACATGATTCGCCACAAAAGTTCAATATTAATAATAGAGCGGGGGAGGGGAGGTAGGGGGTGTCAGAAAGTCAGTGTTACAGATGGTGTTGGGTCACCAGCCCACTTAGAGCTGAGGAACAAAATTGCTATGTTTATATGGCGGGAAATGACACTATCAAACTCAAAATTGAAATGTAATGTAATTTTCAATTTTAAAATGTAATCTCCATTTGTTTTTAATTTTGTAAAATTAAGGGATCCACCCTCTTGATGATGTTAGTCCATATCCATGTAAAAATAATACAGGGCAAAACATACAAATAGACGTTCGTTACCTGGGGGTTTGCACTAGCAAGTTGCTCTCCTATGAAACATCTTTTCATAAAGCATAGGGCTACATAAAAAATATATAATCTATCAGCACAAAAAATAAAATATAATTCCAGTTAAAACAATTTAAGCCGGTTACTCACTGCGTGCGACGGCGACGCGACGGCAACGCGACGAAGAACGCACGCGAAGACGCGGACCCAACGGATCGTCTTTTTAATGAATATCCGTTCAGATTGCCACTGACAATCAGCAGACGGCGTTGCGTCGTCTATCGCTCGCCGGAAGAAAATGTGGATTCGTCGTGCGACGGTCGTACGATCGTCGTACGATGTCCAGCTTAAAAGTGATGAAGTCCATGCCTAAGTCCATGTCAAGGTATTTCATTATTAATAAGATGTTGATCACACTGTTGTAATACAAGAAAAATAATGGAATCATGGAAAATCGGTTTAAAAATCTAACTGGCCCCTATATTTTTCGCGGACACCCTGCTGACCCTTTTAACTTTAATGCAGGCTAAATGTGACAAAAATCCTATTTAACCTTAAAAGGACTGTTTGCATATTCTTGTAGGCCTATATTTGAAAAGTCATGAAAACATTTTTGCCACCATTTTATAGTTGCGTTTACAAAATATTCAGGGTCAAAGGTCAATTACCTATATGCAGCATGTTCCAGGTCATAACTCTTCAACTACTTGCTCTAAAAGCACAAAAATAGTGTCTACACTGAGGTTTTTCGGGACAACAATTATGGGAAATTTTTTACACTTAGATTTTTGGGGTCAACATATATGGAAACATTTTACCGCCTTCTAGTAGCTGCGTTGACTTAATATTTAGATCAAAGTTTAGTGACCTTTATACAACTATGATGGTCATAACTCCTCAACCAGTTTGCCTAGATGCACAAAAATAGTGGCTACACCTAGGTTTTTAGGATCAACATTTATTTTAAAAAATGTTTGCCACCTTTTAGTACCTGCGTTGACCAAATATTCAGGGTCAAAGGTCAATGACCCGTATACAACTATGGTGGTCATAACGCCTGAACCAGTTTGCCTAGATGCACAAAAATAGGTTACACCTAGGATTTTGGGATCAATATTCATTAAAAAATATTTGCCACCTTCTAGTAGCTGTGTTGACCAAATATTCAGGGTCAAAGTTCAATGACCTTTATACAACATATGATGATCATAACTCCTAATTTTTTACGCCTTATAGTAGCTGCGTTGACCAAATATTCATAGTCAAATGTCAAAAATATTGTCTACACAAAACATAAATGAGGTGTCTACACCTATAGTAGGCCTGTTAAGCAAACCAATCCTTCAAATCAGGGGTGGCGCCAGAGGGGCTGGGGGGCTATAGCCCCCTCGTCCGGGAAGCCTAGCCTCCCGTCGGGGAAGACGAATACATTACGTCGGGGAATAAAAAAAATTAAAAAAAAATATTTTTATATATCTGTTCGTTTAGCAACCATATCGCCTTCATTGACCTATTTGTGTACCGTTTGTGTTAACTTTTCATCACAATAATAACAAAAATAACAACAATAATAATAATAATAATAATAATAATAATAATAATAATAATAATAATACCAAAAATTCACGTGCAGTTTTATTGTAAGTTATCCGACTACCGTATATTACTTTGAATTAAGCCCATGGAACAACATATATTCATTCTTCTTCAATGTGAATTAATTACGTTCAAATATCTATTGAAACGTAAGTCAGACGAACAGTGTCAAGTGCCAAAACAGCATTGTAGGCTCATATCCGGGGGATGGGGGGTTATGGTTTGGGAGAATCCCCCTTTTCTAGCAAACCCCCCTCTTTTCTGGCGAAACCCCCTCTTCAAATTTCCCAAATAAGTCCTCCAACCCAACTAATGCACTTCAAACCCACCCAGACACAGACATTTTCAAACATATATGCTTTTATAGCATTATTTAGACCCATAAAGCACAAAAATCCTCTTGCTTTGGGGATTTCACCGACCCCACCGGGGCTTCGACTGTGGACCTCACGCCCAGAAACCCCCCTCCCCTTGGAAGAACCTGGCTACTGGCCTGTGTTTTGACACTATTCTTTAAAAATGTCAGTGCATATTAATGTTATGTATTGAAATTAAAATAAAATACAAATGCCCCTCCCCCAGTTTGAAAAATTCTGGATCCGCCCCTGTTAAATGGGACTAATTAAAAATGGTTTACGTTCTACTATGACAAATGCTCGTTTGGATATCCTAATGATGCTTGGAATACATCTTGATCGGAGAGCAACCTCGTGGTTTACAGGTTTCAGGCAAAATTTCCAAAATTTATAACTTCACTTTGAATTATAAGCTTGTAATGTGACGTTACCGGTGACATAGTGTTTTCTTAATTCATCGTAGTATAATATTGTCCAAAATTGGTGGCCTTACAATTTACAGTAAGACATTATTCTTATTCGTAATTTTGTTTGTTAATAATTCACAATCATATGGATTATGAAATACCTGGATTTCGCCATGATGGGAGGATAGTATTGTAAAGTACTGTAATATGGTTCCCCCCCCCCCCACACCGGGGCAGATCCTGGCGCCACCTCGGTGATGAAAAGAGGTGGTACATTTCACAATGGTCACGCAACACTTCAATATTTGTGTTTTGTATTTGTTATTGCGTATACAGTACAGTATTTCTATGTAGGCTTATCATGTATATGCAATTTAATACAAGAAAGAAATGTTGGCATTAAGACCTGTGGCTTTTTTTAAACAAATATACCCAGTCTCCGAAGGGAATCAGAGGATTTTGGCATTTCTATATTGTTTAATTAAATTGTTTTCTAAACAGTATTATACTGTACTGCAATTAACAATCATCACCACACACTGTTATATTCTACATTAAAAATCAACATGAAATTTAAGTGTCAATCAACTTTTTATTTAATAATTATCTGTTTGTATCATTCAAAGTTGACAAAAATGTATAAACAAATACTGTATAAGAATTGTTAGTAATTTGAGTTTGAGTACTTGCATTTGTCAGTAAATCGTGCGTTATAGCACTGGCGATGGTAGCCAGCGTTAGGTGTCACTAATCCTATCGGTACTACAACTAACGCCTAGCCAGGCCTACTTTACTGCTAATCCGAGGGAGCCTAGCCCAGCAGCAGGGGCTAGGCCTACAGCAGTTAGGCCAGGGCCCTAGGCTAGGCCTAAATCGTTGGAAACGACGACTGAACAAAACGGTTAAGCAAGCCAAGGACTTTGCTAACTTCCATTCCTCAGTATTAAAATCCTTTGCTGAACACTCTCTAAACATTTCTTCCAGTTTATCTCTGTAACCTTTTCGTCTGCAGTTGGTACAACATTTAAACGGGAGCAATGAGTATCCATGATAGCCGTGGAAGGCGTGAAAATGTTGTTGTTTGTTGTTACTTCGCAAATCGCGACATCATCAACGAGTACAGCGCATTCAATCGCGTAACATGATTGGTAAATATGTAAATATAATTTGCATAATTGATATTTCCCAACATTTTTGTCCATTAAAAAAAATAGTGCGTAAGTTATGGAGATGGGAACAATCAAAAATCGATTTTAAATTTAATTCTACATATCCTGTACTACGGAAATCGAAAATAAACCCTTTTGGCCCACGGCCTATTACTTAATTTGGCACTATGACCATGCGTAATATTGACCTGCAGATGTATATATACGAATCCTGTTTTCTAGCCATATCAGAGTTGACTGACTGGTACTTGGTGTGGTACTAGGTTCATTGCATTTATGGCTTAGTGGCCGCGGTGCCTCCTCCCTCTGTTTAGTCATGGTAGATCAGGGGTAGTAAACCCAGCGAACGTGGGTTCAATTCCCACACGGACAAGAATTTTGGGGGGGGTGGGGTCGTGGGTTTGATCCCCACACAAGCTAGGATATTTTTTTTTTGAGGTCGTGGGTTCAATCAGGTTTTTTTTTCTTTCTTTTTTAATCTTGATTATTGGCTAGTATTTAAGGACGTACTGTGTATTTGGCAGCATTTTTTTGTCTGCTAAGAGCAGCTAATCCGACTTTAAAAGACGTTCCGCCCTTTTTCTGGAGGTTCCCCCCGCCAGCCCGTTCATTTTTTTTTTTATCTAGAAATGAAAATCGTAAGACAGAAAAGGAATAGAATAAGAAAAAAGGCATAAGAAAAAATGGAATGGAAAGGAAGCACGAGAAAGAAAATGACAGACTAAAACAGAAAATGAAACATAGAAAAAAATAGAAAAATAAGAAAGGAAAAAAAGAAGAAAAGGAAACATAAGAAAGAATAGGAAAAAGATAAGGAAACATATGACAAAAAAAGAAAAGTGTAAGAAAGGGGAAAAAAAGGAAATATCGAAAGACATTAATATAACTGTGGTTAAAAAATGAGAAGGTAAAGAAATAAAATGATGAGTCTTGTTGCATTTTCTTCTTGTGATATGTATCTTGTTTTTTTCTCTACTGCTTGTTTGACACTGCTCAGCACCTATTTAGATTGAAATGTTTGCGCTTTACAAATGATTATTATTATTATTATTATTAATAATAATAATATGTATATTATATCATTATAAGGCCAATTATTATTATTATTATTATTATTATTATTATTATTAATAAGCATAGTATATTATTATCAGGCCTATTATTATTATTATTATTTTTATTATTATTATTATATTATTATTATTATTATTATCATTATTAACAACACGATATTCAAAAGGGAATCGCCTTATATGATATATTAAAGGTATAATAATACTAAATCTATATAACTTCAATAGGGTCTCAAATGTATTACGGAAAACCAAGAGTATCGATCCGTGGTTAAATGTGGGGGGGGGGGGCTAAATTTGAATATAAATTTCATTTTTTTCCACTTTTAAATTTCGAAAAAAAAATTAGGGATGGTGGCCCCTTGAATCTGCCACTGAAATACTCATCATAAAAAGTCATAATTATGCCCGCTTATTATGTCGTGCAAACTAACATTCATAAAAATACTGATTTATTAACTACTGATTAGGTTATGACGTATTCAAAATTCGAACCATGAAAAACAAATAAGAGAAATTAAAACAATGATTAATTTATTCTTTTTGCAACTACACGACTTTTAAAATCAATCAAGAGATTTTTGCTTTTCTCCCCTTTTTAACTTTCACTTTTGTATTAGTAATATTGCGACTACACTATGTGAGTGGAAATAGTATTAGTCTATTGTCAAATAAAGTGAAATCACCTCGACTTGACAAAATAACGTAAAATTATCAGCCATACATATTGACAAATCAAAAAAGCTAAAAAAAAATAGGAAATGGTTCTTCTTGCAACATTTTCGTTCAAGAGCAAGAATAGCCTAGCAAAAGTGTTTCACACTGACATTAGCTGTTTTTAGGTCATTTTTTGTCTTTCCACAGTCGTATGGCAAATACCTGTCGGATTTTTGTATTCCCTTCTACATTTGGAAGGCAATTCTTTTCTGATTGCTTTAGTATTTGTTTCAATTGTATTGCTTGAAAAAGGTCACCGTCATTTTTAACTTTTCTATTGGTGCTATGCTGACGGCCCACCGCGCGTAGAGGCTGCATTTTGACCTCTTTTTAGTGACTTCGTTTAAATTGCCATTTCGGCTGTTCACCAATCAATATCTTGTTGTTCATTCCCCACAGTAAATGGAAAGCTGAATATTCATAGATTCTTCTCATATAAAATATATAAATTGCAATTGGATGAAAAAAATCACCATCAAAGCACTAATTTCAATATAAAAGAACAATCCTGTCTTGGCATTATGCCCGCAAAAATGCCAAGCTTTGGTATAGCCTTCCGCCACCATTGTCAGAGGTCTGAAGGCAATGGCCTTAAAAAAAATGTTTTACCCTTACGACTCCGTTGGCTTTAAGTTGCCATTTCGGCTGTTCACCAATCAAATATCTTGTTGTTCATTCCCCAGTAAACGGAAAGCTGAATATTCATAGATTCTTCTTATATAAAATATATTTATTTATTTAAACAATATTTTGTGAGGGTGATCCATCCAGCCTGAGCTGATCAATTGCGACCCTCAGTACATAAAATTACAACATAAGTATAGAAATTAAACTTCATCTTTAACAAAAACAAATTAATTAAATTAAAGAAGAATATGAATTCCCATTGGATGAAAAAAAAAATTACCATCAAAACACTAATTTCAATATGAATGAACAATCCTGTCAAGGCATTATGCCCGTAAAAATTCGAAACTTTGGTATAGGTTTCCGCCATTGTCAGAGGTCTGAAAGCCCTGGCCTTAACAAACAAACAAACAAACAAAAAATGGTTCGTGGGGGAATCGAACACACAACCTCCAGGTTTGCTATTCATTATCCAAAATTGGTTCGTGTGGGAATCAAACATTATCCACCGTCAAATTAACTGCCTTAAAAAAAATAAATTGGTTCGTGTGCGAATCGAACACACAACCTCCAGGTTTGCTATTCATTATCCACCATCAACTAAACTGCCTTAAAAAAAATTGGTTCGTGTGGGAATCGAACACACAACCACCAGGTTTGCCATTCATTATCTACCATCAACTAAACTGCCTTAAAAAATAATAAAACAAAAAAATAATAGTTCGTGTGGGAATCGAACACACAACCACCAGGTTTTGCTATTCATTATTAACCATTAACTAAACTGCCTTAAAAAAAATGGTTTGTGTGAGAATTGAGCACACAACCTCGAGATAGGTTTGTTATTCATTATCAACCATCAACTAAACTGCCATAAAAAAATTAAAAAAAAAATTTTTGACACCATGACCATGCGTAATATTACCCTGCAGTGTATATGTACGAAGATTTTTTTTCTAGTAAGATCAGAGTTGACTAACTGGTACTTGATATGGTACTAGGTTTATCGCATTTACGGCTAAGGGGCCGCGGTTTACCTCCCTCCGTTTAGTCATGCTGGATCAGGGGTAGTAAACTCGGCGATCGTGGGTTCAATTCCTACACGGAGCAAGTTTTTTTTTAATTTTTTTTATTATTTATTTTTTTTTTTAAAGGTCATGGGTTCGATTCCACACGAGCCAGTTTAGAGACATAATTTCCTTATTTTCTTTCCAAAAATCTTGATAAACGTTAACTAGCACCTTATATCGACTTTTGAATGGTGAAAATCGGCTCAGTATAACCCATTTTACCGAGTACAAATTTTAAGTTAATAGAACATACTGCTGTTACATCTTTTAGTTTTTCCCCACCGTTGTATTTAGGTACACGCTACAGTACACACAATGAGCCTACAACTTTGCATAGCAGAGTTCCGCACGAATGATTCAGCCCACATCTTTATATGTCTGATTTAACGCATAAATGGTTTCATGGACCTTCTCAGGACATTTTTGCTACCCCACATCTTTATATCTAATTTTGCTGAGAGTTCCGCTTGAACAATTTATATTTTACGCAAAGTCGAAAAAAATGGCCAGAGCAATGCTGTAATCAAAAGATCGTGTAAATAGCACCGCGTAGGGTATCCGCCGCGTACGATCTTTGCGTGTATGCTGTAACCATAGCTGTAAATTGTGATTATTACAGCATGCACGCAAAGATCGTACGCGGAGGATACCCTACGCGGTGGATACCCTACGCGGCGCTATTTACATGATCTTTTGTTACTTTTTCGCCAGTGACGTCATGGTATAATAATCGCCTATAACTTCATTTAAAAAAATAGCCAAAAAAACGAGTTTAAGGTTGATTCTATTATTCATGGCATATCAAAAAGTCCACTCTAGAACAAAAAATCATTTAAACAATTAACAACTTCTATATTCTCGATCCTCAGATGTAGTATGGTCGTAGATATGGCAAACTATTTTGTACCTTGTTTAGCGGACATGCCGCCATCTAAAATGATGATTCGAATAAAACAAATTTACATTTGTTCAATTAGCACACTCACCGCCACGAAAATTAGAAATTTCAGAAGAAAAAAAGTGTTGCTTTATTTATATTTTTTGGGCCTACCATGTTGTTTAATACGACAAATAATAAATTTATAGTGTTAAAAATGTTCTATATCGCAGGGAAATATGCAAAGGAGCGGAGATCAAGCTTTAATTAGCAAAAATCTAATGATGGTCACCGAATGGGTACTTTATAAACCAAGAGGAAAAATGGAAAACAGATAGGAAAATTCATAACTGTGAGCGAGGGCACACAATCTTATAAATATTTGCACTATATTTGGGGTTTACATTTCTTCTAAGAAAAAAAAATACAAAAACAAAAAAAAGAACAAAATCTAATCTAAAAGAACAATTGGATTGCACACTGTCGAAAAAATATATGATCATATGCTAAGGTCTGCTAAGAGAAGCTTATCTGAGATGTCCAAAGCGGGGGGGGGGCGAAATTTGGGACGATCGAAACAACAACGTCCTACGGGGTCCGGGGGCATGCCCCGCGAAATTTTTGTGTTCTAGACGCCCGAAAAATAACATTTGAAGCGTTCTGGGCTATCATTTTTTTTTCTTTTTCTTTCTTTTTTTTTTCTTTTTTCTTCTTTACCTCCCAAAAGGGGGGGGGCGGGGCCGGACCGCCCCCCTAAATCCGCCCCTGTCTGCTAATAGAATCTTATCCGACTTTAAAGGACATTCCGCCATTTTTTTGGAGGTTCCCCCCACCCGCCGGCGCCCCTCCCCCAAGACAGGTCCCCTAGGTGCCTAGGTCTGACAGAACAGTCATGCTTCGCATGCCATTGACTGAAATTTTGAAAAAATTTAAAACATATAATTAAAATGGTACAGTGAGTAATAAATTAAATATATCATTCCGACATTTATGAACTTGGCCTAAGCCTTGTAATGTAATTAATATTAAATAATAATAATAATAATAATAGTAATAATAATAACAATAATAATAGTAATAATAATAACAATAATAATATTAATAACAATAATAATAATAAAAATAATAATAATTAAATAACCATATATAATTTCGCCATTAATTAACTTAGCCTAAGCCTTGTAATCAAGAAGCACCTACAGTACAATATTGTATTAGGCTATAATTAACAGGCCTCATTCATTGGTACGCTGCTATTTTGGCAGGTCCTATGATAGCATCCTTATTTTAGAGTTGTCTATTCTCAGCTTTCTTTCAATTTCAAAATAACTGTCATTCTGTTTCACATTTGATCAATAAAAGCTTTTTTTCATTCCCATTTGCGCTTTCCCCTGAAAGCCGCCTTCTAAAAACTGTTTTAATACGGTGATCACATTCTCTTAGTACGGTACATGACCAAAAATCCAAACTATATCATGATAATAACGATATACTTAAGGGGGGGTTGACTCGAAGTGGGCGTAGGCGTGTGCGGGGATGAAACGATTAATTTTCAATTTAAAATAGAGGGATGGGCGACTACAACGACGGTGACGGCACTTGATTTTGGAGGGCGGTATTCGAAAACGAGGCTTGTGAACTGGGTCCCAAAAAAAAACTGGTGCTACAGGATTTTGAATAAGATAGGGAATTTCCTAAAATGTACCGAATTTCAAAGGCTTGCATTCAGTAACCCCATAAAAAATCGTGTCAAACTTTAGATATTCCAATGTAAATTTGGCCGTTCTTTTCATTTTATGGGTTTTCACCTTATGAAAATGTCTCAATTATGTGTAAAATAACGATTTCCCCCAGTTTTTGTTTCGGAAATTTGCACTAGACAGGGAGTCAGCTGATTCACTCAAACGTAACGAGCTGGTAACGACATTAGCCAACTGATGAGAATGGTTGTCGCGAGCAAAAAAAATTGAAAAATTAGGACTCTGGCGAAAATATTCAATAATAATAATAAAATAAGTCGAAGGCATTTTTGAAGAATGAATCTTTCAAAAAGATATGTTTGCTGGTTTGGATAAGGAAGTCTTGGAAGTGGTGATCTTAATAGTGGCGTTAAATAGGTTTGTTTAATACCAACTTGTCTTACCTGTGTAGGCTTAGCCTAGCATTTAGACTGGCCACAAGTCTCTAATTTATAGATTTTTCGTAGTACATTAGCGCATTTCGGAAAGCGCCACCAGCGGCAGTTTATGTTGAGAAACTCTTTTGATGAGAATTAGAGACTTGTAAAAGAGTGAGTCAAATCGAATGCAGACCGCTGGCCGTGACAAGCATGACGTAATTCTTAGGATGCCGTATTTGGCAATAGGGTGAATGTTATGACGGAAGGTCAACCAATCAAACGGTTCTCGTTTTGGTGCCACGAATGTAGAGAGAAGTCGGGAAGTTGGGACATGGTACCGTAACGTGCAGGTGTGTGGAATATTGTGGTACATTTTTAATGGAGGAAAAGAAAACACCAACCAAAACGCCAAAAAAGCTGTATTCCAGAGAATTTTTTGTTCTGCGCACAAGATCGAGTGCGTGGAAAAGCTGCAGTCTAGAAAGTATTTGGTTTGCGAACCGTCTTAGGTTCACGCGAGGCTCAGTATTTTAAAGACTAGAACATTTATCAGCCCCCCCCCCCCACTAGGCCTTGGACGACGGAAAAGCTGTCATGCTCTCGCAACTGCGACACAAAATTGAAGACAATGTATACCTGGATAAGCTATGGGAGTTGTCGCGGGCACGTTTACGTATTTTTTAAAAACAAGTGAATGTCACCAAAAAGAGGAGCAGCCCGTCTGTATTCCAATGATCAAAGAGAAATTTGATTAGCGCGGCGAAACATGAATTAACCACCTACAGCTGGTTAGTGGACGGGACGAGCTGGGCCTATGAGATTCGTCTCTAGATAAAATGATGATGGTACCAACGAGGCCAGAACTAATGTAAAGGTGCGTCAGTCTTTAAATTACTTATTAGAATTCTGTGTTTATCTTTCATTTACAATTAAAAGAATTGCACATTTTCTCCTTTTTGTCTATTTGTTTTATTTATGGCCCAATAAAATGCTATAAATATTGTTTGTAAATTTGGAGTTGCATATTACTCACTGTAACTTAGAAATAATACCCAAAAAAATTTGATACTAAGGGGTGAAATGTGTTGTGATTAATTTAAGATTAAAATATAAATGTATTGAAAAACAAATGGATGTCTTGTAATTAAATCAATTAGGCCTCCTTTTTGGCCAACATACTGTACAATGAACAATAAATTAAACCTTTCTCATTAAACAATAATTTCTTACTCAGCTTCTCATCAAATGTTAATTAAAAACAAAAAAGCTCAAAAGACGTCTAGAAAACGAATTCCGTTCCGATTTTTTCATTATAAAAAATTTAGGCCTACAATAGTTAAGTAATACAGTATGTCTTGAATCAAATATAGAAAGTTCGACAAAAATATCTTCTGCAATTTTAAGAAAATTACCGTTTTATTACGTTCCTAGGCTGCTGGTCGTCGGAAAACACACCGCGATACAGCGGTGTAGAAGCACGTCGCGATCATACCATGAGCTGTCCACTTGCGTCAACTCGCATAAAATCGCGTCATTTTAGGTCAAATCGTGTCAAGTAATGTCGGATTGCGTCAGTACACGTCAATTCGCGTCAACTTACAGTATACAGTAATTATTAATGAGAAATTTCAACAAAAAAAGACTTATTTTATTATTGTAATTGCAATTCTTTGATATTCTTTTCAAAACAATAATTGTGTAACAATTTAAAGAAAATGTATTAGTATTTTGACTTCTTTTGACGCCTGTGGTCTTCCTTTTGACAATGTGTCTGCATGTTCCCTGTATGTGTACTAAAGTACACACTTCATTCTTACAGTATTTTTGCATTCATATTCATTTTTTTAAATTATTGTATTTATTTTACTTTCAAATTGTAATAAAGGATTAAATGTGGGGAAATTTAAACTTGATGCATTGTTATGATGTGCATGGATGTATATTTGTCTCTTATACACATCTAGAAATTGAAATTTAATACGTAATATGAAAAATTCATATTTATTTCTCAAATATTCTGAGAGCTTATACAATATATAACTCTATATTTATGTACTGTACACGTGTTATACATCTTAATAAAAGCTTCCTGCGCTCTAGTGAATCTGTTACTTTTTAAATTTTCTATATAATACTTAATAAATAAATACAGTGAAGCGTTTCGCAGTCCTTTGTCATTGTGAGATTATTCTCATGGTTCTAAAGTTCGCAAGGGTTACACCGTTACATTATAAAGTTTTCTTTATTATACCTGTACAAAATAAATAAAAATAGATAATGCTTTACATACTCCTGTGTCATTGTGTGTTTAGTCTCATGGTTCTAAGTTCTTACATTCTCATGGGTTACACCATTACATTATAATTTAAAAAAATTTTCTATAATATATCTGTACAAAATGTAATGAATAAAAATAGATAATGCTTTACGTACTCCTGTGTCACTGTGTGTTAAATCTCATGGTTCCAAAGTTCTTACATTCTCATGGGCTACACCGTTACATTATACTTTTTAAAGTTAAAGTTTTCTTTATNNTATCTGTACAAAATAAATAAAAATAGATAATGCTTTACGTACTCCTGTGTCACTGTGTGCTAAGTCTCATGGTTCTGAAGTTCTTACATTTTCAAGGGTCACATGGTTACGTTACCTTTTTAAAATTTTCTATATTATACATACTAATGATGAAATAAGAAACACATCAAATCTCAATCAAACAAATCATCTATGTAAATTTCGTCTAGGTATTCATCGTCTGCAAATTGAGCATCTTCATTCATGGTGTCTTTATCATCTCTGTTCTGACAGTTTGTACATTGACAAAGATTGGAGCATTTCATGTTCATTTTATTGCACTGACATCTGCCTTCATTGCACCCGGTCTTACAACCGCATTTGATGATCTCCATTAAACTATGCCTACTGTATTATTTAAAATATACAATTATAATTTATAAGATTAATTTTTACATGAACATAATAATTCATACTTAAACAATATATTAAATTTAAATGTAAATATAATGACATTAACGAATAAATAACAATAATTATACGTGTACATACAGTAGTATCCATCACTACTACAATAACAAAATTAATATTTTTCAATCTTATAATCAATTTTATATAGCCGGAGTTAGTTTCGACCTAGGCAAACTTTTGCTAAAAAGGTACACTTTCTCCATCAAAAGGCTTTTTCTATGAATGCAATAACCTGTTCGAAGCACGAACTCCTGTAGACTAAACCCAGTACCGTTACGATTTTCAATCGTACGGGAAATCCACTCACGAAGCTAAGTGAGGTAGGGCCTGCACAGCCAGCACCATTTTTTTAAAGAATATTTTTAATACATTGTACAATGTGTCTGGGTAAGGTACTGACGGGACTACACTACACTTGGTAATGAAAACTTATCATTGCTATCGATTTCGTGTCGATGTAACGACGATAGCAAACAGGGTGAAAGTCTTATCACATCCTCGTAATCGTATGTCTTTCCCTTATCCATTCCAACCAAGACACAAGAGGCACATCCTAGGCTAGTTAAGACACAAGTTTGTCAGCTATAGTTCGGTTATGACTGTCTAAAACTAATCATAATTTGTTACAAGTAACAATCTTCAAGAATCTGGTTGCTGTAACTAGAATTGGAGTTTCATTAGCAATTTCTTCGCGGTGAAAACAACACTTTATTGCAACACCGGCAAACTGTCCGCCGCTAGTCGCCATGTTGTTGTTTACTGTTGTTGGCTGTACCACAACACGTGAAGTTATTGTAACAAAAACAATTTAATAGTAGTCTAAAAAATATTATTCTGTAATTAAAATTCAAACTATATCTAATTATAATTTTTAAATTTGTTTCTAAAGCAGTAATACGAAGTTTGAAAATAATAAACTACGTATCAAAAATACAATATTCGAACGAGTACAGTGACGTATACAAAATGTCGTGTGCTAATCTAGCGAAAAGAACTTTCAATTTCGTAAGTTTAAACGTCATTTTCTCGTATTTGCAGAAGTTCTGACGGTCGAACTTTTTTTTGGTGCTTTTAAATATTATTATAATAATTATCATAATGAGTGAAAGTATTAGGAAAATTTCGGAACGGGACTGAACGTTAGGATTTTCACCCCATGGCCTAACAGTAATGGTTAATTAAAATATACATATTTTCAAGAAAAATTATCATTGATGATTAGTGCCAGAATGATTATTTCCTTATAAAGATATTGTAATATCATTTTTGAATGGTGTGAAAATAGTCACTCTGATTTTTTTTAACTAGTCTGTTCAAACTTTTTATTATACTTCTCTTCTTACAGGAAATGCCGACATGTTGGATATCAATGGCTTTCATTTGGTAGGTGTTTAACAGGCTAAAGAAATCTGACAGAAGGGTCATCCCATCTTGCACTGTGTGGGCGATTAGGGACAAGTTCCCAGAATCTGTGAAGACTGCCCTGGGTTTTTTGATGCTATAGAAGATGATGAAATAAACTTTGTGTTGGAACTTTCAAAATATCCAGTGGCGGTTTCAGTAATTTGAAATAGAGCTGGGTCCAGAGAGGGACTTTTTACAGAAGCAGAGTGCAGACCACCTCAGCCCCACCATGGTTGGGGCTGAGGTAAAAAAGTTTATGATTATGGCATCTCTATTCGGTCGGAAATGGCACTCTCAGGCTAAATTTGAATATAAATTTTTTTTTCTCCACTTTTAAATTTCGAAAAAAAAAATTAGGGATGGTGGGCCGGCTGGGCCGCGCCCCTTGAATCTGCCACTGAAATACTCATCACAAAAAGTTTTTAAAATTATCCTTTTAGTCATAATTATGCCCGCTTTTATATGTTGTCCAAACTAACATTCATAAAAATACTGATTTATTAACTACTGATTAGGTTGTGACGTATTCAAAATTCGAACCATGAAAACCAAATAAGATAAATTAAAACAATGATTAATTTATTCTTTTTGCAACTACACGACTTTTAAAATCAATCAAGAGATTTTTTATTTTCTCCCCTTTTTAACTTTCACTTTTGTATGGGTATAATACCCATTTCACATTAGCAGAAAATATTACAACTTTTAACAATTATTAACAAGTTGTAACAAGTTTGATATTCCGAGATTTTTGGTTCGTTTCACACATGCACTTTCAAACCAAGAGAAATCTCGGGAAAACTCGGAAGAATAATGATTTTGCATTATTGCTATATTATGTTTACATCGTTTTTGTTTTTTCGCGCGATCTTTGCATAGAAAAAAAATCATGTCGACGAGTACTACGATAGTTGATCCGGTACTAGGTCCTGTAGTTGTCTCTGCGACGGAGGCAGCACCAGTCAAACAACAACAAAAAAAGAAAAATTGGTCGCATAGAGACACACTGTGCCTCATCGACATTGTGGGCTCCCCGGAAATACAAGCGGGACTTAATGGCATGGTCCACAATGCTCAAATATGGGAGCGTGTGGCCTCTGAGTTGCAGGCGAGGGAGGCTGGAGATCGATCATGGGAGAAGTGCCGCGATCGCTGGGCCTACCTAAAAAGAAGTTACAAGAATGCAAAAAAAAAAAAAAAACAACCAACAATCAGGTAGGGAAAGGAAAGAATGCATTGTTGGTGAGAAACTAAAGATGCATTATCACTATATACTATCACAATTATCACTATAAAGCCATTCCATAGAGAAAATAGATTTTCTCTATGGTCATTCCAAGGTTTACTCAAGTTATATGCATTAACTTGAAACATATTTAATGTAATGGTCAGTACAATTTGGAAGAATGTAAAGAGACTCCTATTTTGATTATACTTTGATTATACTAAACATTTTTAATTAATATTTATCACATTTGTAAACGATTCTATGTTATGTACAAGAAATATCTCAAAATTCATTTTTTGACAATAAAGTTGACTTGTATCTTTGTATCTTGTATCTCTACATAATTTTGGTGGCTTTTTCTAAAGGATTAGACAATTTGTGGCCCTACTAGTGCAACGAATGAACACTTTGACAGATGAATAAAGCTTTCTAATGCGTTGTTTCCTACATTGCAGTCTGGCATTTAATCGGTTTTCAACAAATGAAGCAATTCAGCAGACTGAAGTATATGAATTTGCTCAGCATTTAGCCGTCTACGGAAGCTTATAGTGACCTTCCAGAAGTTCAGATGACAAGATCATCTCTTCTAAAGGATGTAGACATGACGAGGTCCACGATCTCGTCATCTAATCTAAAGGATGGAGACATGGCGATATCCAGGATCTCCTCATGTGATCATCTATTCTCAGGGATGTAAAAATGATGAGATCATGAGATCAAGGATCTCGTCATCTGATCATCTCTTCTAAAAGATTTAGACATAACGAGATCTAGCATCTCGTCATGTGATCATCTCTTCTGAAAAATGTAGACATGAGGAGATCCAGGATCGCAACATTTGATTTTTTTTCCTACAGGATGTAGATATGAGGAGAAAATTATCTAGACATCTGGAAGCTTCCGTAGCTAACAAACACTACACAATGCCTAATTACAATGCCTACAAATTGATCTGTGCATGCAGACTAGCTGAGACGTATGGCTTCATCACTCAAGTAAGTCATCTGACTATATAACAGTCTAAGAAGAGGGTGAATGTACTGTATGTGTTTGATGGGTTTGTAATAGTGTATGTACTTGATATTTTACAAAGGTATTTGCTTGAAAACAGGAGAAGGGTTAGAACTTGAATAAGTCTAATATAAAAATTATAATCAATAAATTATAATTTTCAGTCACTGCATTACTGTGAAGTGATAGCCAAAAGTATTATATTTTTTCCAACCCACTACAGTGAAACCCTTGTTAGCCAAGTTTGTCAGGTATGGTTTTACTAATCTTGCGAATAATAATGATATTTACAATGACAATGATAATAATGGTATTAATGATAATAACAACAATAACATAGCCTTGGAAAAATGCTTAACAAGGAGGCTACTGTATTTATTTATTATATTTATTTTGGTGTTTATACAAACAAAAGCCAACTTTAAAAGCTTAAAGTTATGTATTGCGAAATATCAACAAGTAAAGGGCAAATAAAGAATACAGTATATCTAAATGATGTCGCTTTTTAAATTGTTTTTTTATGTTTTCATTGACAAAATAAAAACTTGTTACAGATGTCCGATCGTCTGAAATATCATGATGTTCAGTACTTTGATGGGTGTGAGCCTATTCAGCCTCGTGGTTGAAAGACCTAGAAGGCATACAGCAACAAATTATGGTATGAAATCATGTTTATAAAAAATAGCAAAGTGAGTGAATGTATAGTGCTATGAATATTATGTTCTTTTTTAGATTTGTCCCTACTTTTGCAAGACCAAGGTTTTTTGTGTTATCTTATTTGTACTTTTTTTTTTAAAATAAATTCATTTGGATCCAAATATAATTTGTATGAAATTTTTCATTAGTGTTGATCCAGCAAAATAAAAAACAATAGTACTCACACTACGTTTCGCGAACGATCCGTTCGCTTTTTCAAGTAGACTGGTGATGTTATTTCCAGTCTGGTCTGACGTCACCTCGGTGTTGTTGAGGTCAAAGTGCATCGCCAAAGAAACCACCGAGCGAGTATTTTCGCTGCATTGCAAACGACTGAACATCACTCCCCCTAGCCTGCGGTTACGAGTTCCAATTAACACAAACCAAGGGTTAAACATCATTAAGAAAGCAGAAAGACAATTATTACAAGAAAGGATAAGATTAACAACGAATAACATTAAACAACTAGGTATTGAAGAGGAAATTCTAAGTAAGAAAATCGGACAAACGATCACCGACAGAGGGGTTAATAACATTATACGGAATTTCATAAACAACAGTAAGGAAGCTGAGTATGTGAAGGTTCGTGATAGACAAAAACGTAAGCTAGACTGGTGGAAAAACAAAAGTAAAAATCTAGAAAAGGAATTCGATCTGAATGGAACACAACTTAAGGAGAATGGGTGGTTAATTTATCTGACAGGACAATCTCTAAACAAGAACGTGAGCTATTACAACGAGGCCTTAATTTTGCGGTAAGCAGAGACACCAAACCCGTGGATGAGTTGATCGTAGCCACCGAGGCAGCATGTAAGCTAGCGCCTGTATACACATCTAGATGTGTATAAGAGACAGATCCTTTCACTTCACTCACCTGAATTTTAAATTAAATTAAATAAATTTTAAAAAAAATTCATAAATTCATAAATTAATTAAATGAAATAAATTAAATTAAATTAAATTAAATTAAGAATTGTAAAGCGCCTAGAGGGATCTGTGATCTGTTAGGCGCTATATAAATACGGTATTATTATTATTATTATTTTTTCAGTACCAGAGAAATACTTAAAAATTTTAATTTAACATAAATTTTTTTTTTCTGTAGTAAAAAAAAAGAGGTTCGATAGGTATTCCGTATGTTAAAGGGATGTCCGAACGGATAAAGAGAACACTAGCAACACACAAAATTAACACGTACTTTATTCCACAAAACAAGATCAAACAAGAACTGGTCCACCCTAAAGACAAAAAACAAAAAGAGGAAACCTGTGGCTGCATTTACCAAGTATCATGCTTAAATTGCAGAAAAGTATATATTGGTGAAACAGGAAGATCACTCAAAACCAGGATTCAGGAACATCAAACAGATGTTCAAAAGAACACAATAGGAATCCGAACAAGATCAGCAAGGTTTTCCGATTCCAAAATTTTAAATAAATCTACAATCACCGATCATGCCACACAACTAAATCATATTCCAAATTGGGAAATAAAAATATTACAGAAAGAAAGCTCATGGTTTGAACGAAAAGTCAGAGAATCTTTATGGATCAGAAAAACAACAGATACTATGAACAGAGATGAAGGAGGACACATATCTATGATGATATCATATTGAACCACAACACTAAGAGGGGAGGGGCTGCTCGTCGACGACGCAGCGATGCACTTCGACCTCAACAACACCGAGGTGACGTCAGACCAGACTGGAAATAACATCACCAGTCTACTTGAAAAAGCGAACGGATAGTTCGCGAAACGTAGTGTGAGTACTATTGTTTTTTATTTTGCTGGATCAACACTAATGACAAATTTCATACAAATTATTTGTACTTGTCTAAAACGTTTGGAGAATTGTCTGTTAAGCATTAAAATATCATGACAAGACTATTTTGTATAATCAAATTGAATTTGATAATCATTATGATGATGACATAATTAATGTCGAAATATTGAATCCCAACACGATGGCGTATATTTCAGTACAAACAACATCATTACAACATAATAATAATAATAATAATAATAATAATAATATAGTAATAATAATAATAATAATAACATACAATCCTCATTAGTAATTTACCATACCCACCCCACCAATAAAATTAAAGAACATACCCACCCCACTCCCCATATAGAAAACAATACAACATAGGGCTTATCTTATTTATAATATAGGCCACACACGTGTGTTTGAAACTAAATATAAGCATTATCATCATGGTTATATTTATTACAAACATATCCTTTCACCATCTATACACATTGAGGCCCTTCTTTTAGGTTAAAATGATCTATCTTAAATTTGTCTTTCTTGAGTTTGGGACTATTTTGTGTTTAAATAACTTTAAAGGATAAAACTAAAAAAGCCCTAAAAAATGTGCGCCAAGCGCGCAAAATATTTTTGTGTTTTTAATTCTAATTTCGTCGGAATTGATGAAAACGCCCTAAAATGTGCAATTTATAGAGGAAGTTGGCCTACCGTAACAAGAAATGCACGCAAAGAATTTGAGAATTTTAGGCACTTTCAGAGGATGCATTTGTCAAGGGGTGGAGAAAGATTTTCCAAAAGATGGATATTTTCCCATTGTCCCCCGGTGTTTTTAATTTTAATTTCGTTGGAATTGATCAAAACTACCTAAAATGTGCAATTTTTAGAGGAAATTGGGCCATGTTAACAAGAAATGCGCGCGAAATTTGAGGTTTTTAGGCACTTTCAGGGGATGAAAGGGCATTTATAAAGGGGTGGGGAAGATTTTTCAAAGATAGATATTTACCCTTTGTCCCTCAGTGGTTACGCCATCGGGCAGCATAGATCAAAGGAGTTATGACAGTTTTTGAAGTGGAGAAAGGGTTGCAGGGTGTTGTGAGTCTATCATTATGATATCTTCCTCTTTATTCTTGTCTTTATTTTTCTCTTCTCTTTTTCTATCCTTTTCTTTTCCTCTTCTTTCTCTTTCCCTCCCTTACCCCTCTTTCTTTTCTCTTATTACCAAGCCGGGTACGACGGCTTGGTCAGCCTGATAAGAACCGTCAGGGGAGGGTCGGTTTCCCCCTGCCCCCCCCCACGCCTGTTACGACACTGGCTAACACGCCAATCATCCCCCACCCCCAATGAAAAATATTTTTCTACGCCACTGGGAAGGTTCAATACAGCCAGCATATCTAATCCAGAGACACCGACGCCATGGGTGGAATCCTTCACCAACTTGAGTAGCCTAGCTGAGACAGAGGACACAGAATGAACACCATCAACGCAGTATGAGCCTTTACCATCACATGATGAACAGAAAATACCAGGTTTTGACTCATTTCCATCTCAATTTTGGTAGTTATCTTTAATTATCTTTGGATTGATATAGGTAGCACTTTCCAAAAAACAACTGAAAATGCTTTATAACTTCATTGAAAACAGTAACAATCATAACTGAGTGATTGTTGCTGCGAAGCAGCCAATTCATATTCTTGACAGCAATTTGACCCCTGAAAGGTCATTGTTTGTCAAAAAACAAGTGCCTATAAGACGACTGAAAAGCGGAGTTTCCTTCTTTCGTTCTGCCGGGTAAAATCAATTACTTTAGGCGACGTTTGTAGACTAACCTACTCGTACCAACGTCCGCATGTTCGCGCTCTCTAGGCCTAGACTAGCTAGGATAGTATAGGCCTAGCCTTGAAGGGACGAAGGTCCCAATGAAAAGCAACGTTGCTCTTTGATAGCTAACATTGTCTATTTAACATCACAATAATTCTTTATTAGACCTATAGTTGTTTTTTGAATTGTACTCCACAAATCTCAGCCGATACCTCGCACAACTCGTTAACGTCTCTATCTAATTGTCGTCACGTCATGGCTCACTGGCTCACACTTGCGATGTCTCGCACTTGTGATCAAATAACACGCTGGCTCGCACCTTGGCAACACTCTTTGGCAGTCAACCCGCCCTAGGAAACATGCCCCATAAAAAAATGTACACTTCCTAGACCATGCAGTCTTTAAAATAAAAATTGTAACCTTTGGTAATCAACTACATTTTCCACATACATAGACATTTTTGAAACTTTATTTAAAAAAACCTAAACCATAATTCACTACTATAGACACTTTTTGACAAAAATGCCCAATGAGAAGTGTTCTAGTATAGACAATGGGTCGTGTCTCATATTATTTGTTATATTTTTATTATTCATTATTTTCACTTGACTCGCATAAATATTTTTGTTCGAACAACATTTATATGCAGTTGTACTTCGCAGCACTTCACTTGCAATTTGCAATTTCTAGTTTTTATTTTTATTTATTTTATTTGAACCATATTTAATGAGGGTGGTCCATCCAGCAGAAGCTGATCATTTGTTACCCTCAAGTGTTCATATAGTACAACCTACTGTACAGGATTTAGGGACATTCACACCCAGATAACACAAACCTTTATCTCAGCCTACTTTCTTATATGAAGCACTGTACGTGTCAGTATGTCTTTACTAAGTACTGTACACAAATGAAGAGCCAGTGTTGAAATGATCATCCTATGTCAGTTGAGACCCCAAATGCAACTGTGAATCTTGTAGTGCTGTGTGGTGCTGTGTAATTTGTTAATTGGGGCAGAAAGTTCCTGGAAACGGTTTCATTATTATGGGATGTAGAGAGAGCACATGGGAGGAGAGAAAATAAAAGGACAGAGAGTTATTAACAGCATTGATGTGTGCGAGTCTTATTTATTAGCCATTACAGTATATTACTTTTACAATTCAACCTTAAGCATCACATTGGCGACGAGTTGATAATGGATTCACTGCTGCCGAATTTTCCGCAATTTAAGCTTCGAAATGGTCCAGAAGACAGCCAAGAATTTGACAGGTACACTGCGAGATTGAAAAATTTCTTCCAGGCGATGGCCATTGATGGGCGCATTCGGATTACCCCGTGGCTAGAGATACGGTACCGTATCGGAATCTCTAGGCCTAGGTCCGACCTTTCCTTGTTGTTACTGCCTATCTTAGGCCCTCACACTAGTTGAAACCTGGCTATGAATTTATTTTAATAGGAAGTTAAAAAAGGGGGAAAAATTGATCGCCTAAAATGCCTCAGAGGTTGCGTCTGTCTAGAAAACAAATATTTCGCGGACATCCCCTTAAGGCGATGTTATTTCGATCGGCCCCATTTCAGTTCCCCTGTCGGACATCTCATGATTGGCTCCTGCCGGCATGGGCCCTGTCCATATAAGGTAAATGAAATATTAAAGCTTAAACAAAGTTGAATAATTTTTTTTAAATCGGAACCATAGACGAGAGGTGAACAGACGCGTACACATTCACTGCCATGGCACGTGTATGCACCTAAAATATAGCCAGTCTAATTAGTCTGAACTATACTTTGCAGTTCCTGAAGACGGCGTACAAAGGATGTCTGCTTCACTATAAAGAGTACTGGGAATCTGTTTGTGGGCGTTTCTTTCCGATTTTTATGCAACAATTAATATACCGTAGGCCTTGTGAGTGAAATTTCCGGCTTACTTATATCAAAAGAAGCCTGAAACAGCCATTAACATTGTAGGCCTATACATTTTATTTAAACTATACATTTTACTATTTCCATTTATTTGTGTATTCTATAAACATGCCTAATCAAAATATGTATCGACAATGTTGTGTTGATAATAAATAATGATAGCGCCCTCTGTCGAGTCCGCAAGCATACGGGGCTTTTCATACAGCATGGAGTCCGTGTACATTTGCTATATTTGAACACGTTAATTAGTTTAATTAATCTGTGTCTGCCTATATATTCAGTGATTACCACATGGTGTCAGAAGTGAACTGAGGAAGAAGCTGATTAATGATTCTACACGTACGGAGGCTATAAGTTGATAATATTGAGTTTCGAAAAGCTAGCCTAGCTAGTAGTAAGAGTCGGAGAACGCAGCACCGCACATGATCTACAGTACGAGGACGGATCGTGCTGGGTAAACCTTCATTGACGAACTGTTCTTACTGTTTTCGGGGGACGGGCCTAGCCCCTCCTGTTGTGTTTCTTTGAAATTGCAATAGGGGTAAGTATCTGGCAGAAGAAAGATCGTCGATATTTAGTATAGGTTTACTAGTAGAAACGCCTATCCTAGTGAATAAATGACGGCAGCACACTTATCACAGCCAGCTCCACTAGACCTTACCGGAAATATGTCAGAGAACTGGAGGAAGTTTAAACAGAGATTTTTACTATACAACGTGGCCTCTGGTATATCAAAAAAGGATGATGCCACCCAGACATCTATGTTGTTGCATGTTATAGGTGATGCAGCATTGGATGTGTACAATACCTTTATGTTTAATGACGGTGATAATTTGAAGCTTAAGAAAGTAATGGAGAAGTATGAGGAGTACTGTAATCCAAAAAGGAATTTAACTTATGAGAGGCATACATTCTTTACTCGATCACAAATGCTTAACGAAACCATTGACCAATATGTTACTGAGTTGAGAAATAAGAGCAAATCGTGTGAGTTTGGGGAATTAAATGATTCACTCATAAGAGACCGACTGATATGTGGTGTACCAGATAACTCACTTAGAGAGCGCCTGCTGAGAGAAGACGATCCAAGTTTGGAAAAAGCACTCAAGCTCTGCAGAGCAGCGGAAATGACTAAAACACATGCCAAAGAATTGGGTGATGAAAAGTCATCAACTGGTAATACTACAGCAGTGGATGCAGTAAAAAAGAAGCCATATGTACATCCAAATCAAAAAGGTCAAAAGAGCAAAGGTCAAAAGATGACTACATCAGGCATTAGTACTACCAGGCCATGCAGAAGGTGTGGAACAAAACATGGCAAAAGAGAATGCCCAGCATATGGCAAAACGTGCCACAAGTGTGGCCGGCCCAATCATTTTTCTCAATGCTGTAGATCTAGTAGCAAGACGGTAAATAATATACAGATTTAGAGTGAAGAATTTTTTGTGGATACAGTCACAAAACATGGTTCATGTGATGAATGGAAGTCAACTTTGGAAGTAAATAATTTTCCAGTGGTGTTCAAGCTTGACACAGGAGCCCAAATAAATCTTATACCAGAGAAGGTGTACCAAAGCCTAACGCCAACACCAACATTGTGTCCTGTAAATTTAAAGGTCATGGGGTACAGTGGAGTTGAAATTCCGATAACAGGCCGATGTTCTGCACGAGTAAAATACAAGGGAGCAGATTATACTTTAATGTTCATAGTAACCAAAGGTGATCACCAACCATTATTGGGTTACAGGCATGCGACCGCATGGGTATCATTCAACGTGTGAATAATGTCAACACAGAGATCCACACTAACTTCGCAGATGTGTTTGAAGGCCTTGGAGGTCTTCCAGGAAAACATCACATATCCTTACAAGATGATGTAGCACCAGTTCAGCATTCTTGTAGAAAAGTTCCTTTTCCCATCCGAAGTCAGCTGAAACAAGAGTTAGACAGGATGCAGGAGATGAGTGTAATCACAAAAGTAGAACAACCAACCGATTGGGTATCATCTCTAGTAATAGTAGAAAAGAAAAATGGCAAATTAAGAGTGTGTTTAGATCCGAGAGATCTGAACCGAGCCATTAAACGTGAGCACTACCAACTACCGTCTCGAGCAGATATCACCGCCCACTTTGCAGGTGCAAAGTACTTTAGTAAGTTGGATGCTTCATGTGGATTTTGGCAGTTGCAGCTTGATGAACAGAGTTCCAAACTGAAAACATTCATAACGCCATTTGGCAGGTACCGTTTTTTGCGATTACCTTTCGGAATTTGCAGTGCACCCGAAGTCTACCAGAAGGTAATTCAGAATCTATTTATACACATTAAAGGTGTCAATACCATGATGGACGACATCATTGTGTCAGGTGCTACAAAGGCTGAACACGATGAAAGGTTACAAGAGGTACTGCTAACGGCAAGAAAGGCCAACTTGAAGTTAAACCGAGAAAAGTGCCAGTTCGGTGTTAATAGACTCACTTTCATAGGTGATGTCATCAGTGACCAAGGCATTGAGCCAGATCCTCAAAAGATAGCGGCAATCCAAAATATGGAACACCCGCAAAGCAAGAAGGAGTTACAACGATTTTTGGGAATGGTAAATTACCTAGGTATAAAATTCATACCAGACTTGTCAACTAAGACAGCTGAACTAAGAAATCTGCTGAAGAAGGAGAACGAGTGGATATGGTCACACCAACATGAGATATCATGGAAAAAGTTAAAACAAGCGTTAACGACGGAGCCAATTCTTAAATTCTATGATCCTGAGAAACCAGTACGGGTGTCAGCTGATGCACCCAAAGTAGGCATAGAAGCAGTGCTTCTGCAGCAGCAAGGCCAAGACTGGGCACCAATAGGGACATTTAGATTTTGTGGACATGGGCATAGTTCACGTCGACTAGTCATGCGTGTCAACGTAGTCAACTACACTTGTTGACTACAAATGAAAACCCTTTAGATTTCAGTCGACATGTAGCGCGCTCTAGGCAACCTTATTAAGCAGCTGTCATGGCGAACCTTCATCGACTTCGCGAAATTGTCGTCTTTGCATATTCTACATGTGTCTTGGATGATGAGGAATTCATGTTTTTATAAATACAAATAAACCCAAAAATGCCGATCAGGTACCGAGATTATGCCTGTGCATTAAAAAGCAAATAATACAGATTAATTCAACACAAGTTAGAAACTTCCCTCAGACTCTGTCTCCGCCTCAGTTGGACGAACTAGTGAAAGCAGCGTTGCCACTATATTTTCATCTTCCATCTTTAAACTTCACAAGCGAGCACGGCGTCCTAGATTTAGGACGACGGGAAAAACGAGGTGAACACGTTCTCGATTTTGGTAGTGGACGAGGGAGACGACGTAACGCATGCGCAGTGCCTTAAAATGACCTCATCACGTAGCAGTCCACTATGTCGACGTGCAAATCTAAAAGTCCCTAATTGCTACGCATCAAGGGCAATGACAGTTGCCGAGACGCGGTATGCCCAAATCGAGAAGGAGCTTCTTGCTATAACCTATGCCTGTGAGAGATTCCATCAGTATATTTATAGTCAGAGGATCCAAGTGGAAACTGATCACAAACCACTGGTACCACTGTTTATCAAACCCTTGTGTGATTGTCCATTACGTATTCAACGTCTCTTGATTAGAGTACAACAAAAGGAACACTTCAACCTCATAATGTTCCAAAGCATGGGAGAAAGTCGCATCAGACTTGTTCACATTAAACAACAAAAATTATGTTGTAACTGTGGACTACTTTTCCCAGTTTATTGAAGTGAGTACATTGAGTACAATGTCAAGTAAATCCGTAATTAACAGTCTGAAGTCAATCTTTGCCCGCCATGGAACGCCTTGTGAGATTGTTACCGATAACGGAACACAGTTCTCTAGCCAAGAGTTCAAAGAATTTACGGATGGATGGGACTTCATTCATTCGACATCAAGTCCACATTACCCAGGGTCAAATGGTCTTGCGGAAAATGCTGTGAAGATTGTAAAGAATCTCATGTCAAAAGCAATCAACAGCAACCAAGATGTTAATAGAGCCCTACAGATCTATTGTAGTTCACCGTTGGAATGCGGAAAGTCACCTGCCGAATTGCTATGCAACAGGCGAATCAGATCAAATTTGCCAACAGCAAGCTGTTTAATGGAACCACAAGCGCCCATTAATAAGGAAGTTCAACAGCACAAATCCAGAGTGAAGGAAAGGCAGAAAGAATACCATGATCAGCATGCACTTGATCTACCACCACTGAACAGAGGTGATCAAGTCCGAATTCAGGATACCATCACAAACAAGTGATCACATAATGGAGTTGTATTGGATCTATTGCCTAATAGATCATACACAGTAAAAATTGATAATGGAGATGTTCCTCGTAGAAAAAAAACATCACATTAGACGGGTCCCAAAGTACAATGCTCATCTGTCGGAACCAGTCAACCAATCAATAATTCAAGAACAACAAGTAATTCACAATGGACACTCCAAACCAATCACCAATCCAAGGAGAAGTCGACGATTCATTAAATCACCAAAGCGACTAGATTTATAAACCACTGTGGTGCTAGCTTTGATGCATGCTAATGTTAAAGTTTTTGGTTTAAACAGTTAAAGTTATATAATGTTGTTTTCCCAAGTGAAAGTGTTACAAATATATAATAAGCATTTTGTAACAATTTAAAACAAATGACAAGAATCAGAATACCAGAACTGTAAGATATATATATATATATATATATTTCACTTTATTAAATCATATAAACAACATAAGAAAATAGAAAACTATTCTTTAAAATAAGGGGGATGTGTTGATAATAAATAATGATAGCGCCCTCTGTCGAGTCCGCAAACATACGGGGCTTTTCATACAACATGGAGTCCGTGTACATTTGCTATATTTGAACACGTTAATAAATCACTTGAGTTTAATTAATCTGTGTCTGCCTATATATTCAGTGTTTACCACCAATGTAAATACAACAAACAAGAATATACAAACCATGTGTCTGCTTCACCTCAACATAATCGTTGAAAACCTCAAATTATACTGTAGTTAATAATTTCTTTAGTTAATTTCTATGCAATGAGTGATTTTATCGGCCTTATGAATACAATAATATATTTGCTTTATTTTCATTATCACATCATTCAGTATATTTTAATTTATTTTATATTGGCCTATGTATTGTTATAAATAGAACATTTGGTATGTAAATGGAGACGCAAAAACAAACAAAAAAACTTATGACAAACTAATCCGCTAAATTAACTATAAGCCTACTTATTTTATAAATCTAAATTTTATTGAAGCATTTATAAACATGATCCAAATATATATCGTATGGAAATGATAAAAAGAAACATGTCTCCAAACCAATCGACATTTGCGTTGTTTCTGTAAAAAGAAAGAACATCATTTGATACTGCAATGAACTCTTTAATAATAATAATAATAATAAAAAAAATACTACTAAAAAGAATTGTTAATATCTGATAATGTTGCAGTAATATAGCGTAAGTTTCATGTTTAACAAACGGTATACTGCTTAGCCACTTTGTTCGATAAAATTATTATTCGCGCCGCACATTCGGCGCTCCATGCACCGCTGCCGAAATGCATGACAAAAATACCAACTCAGGGCCGAAACGACCCGGGGCCGAAATAGATTCAGGGTCACAACGACTCTACACTTTGTAGTAGCACTACAGTAGGCCTAAGCCTAGCCTAGTAGTACGCCTATAATAGGCCCCTAGGCGGGTATTCGCGGGCTAGCCCTAGGCCTAGCCTTAGAACACTGGTAGACCATAAAATACGCAAGAATAACAGAAAGGATTTTTATCTCAAACATTGCGATAAGCCCCAATCGAAATACATGAGATGGGCCTAAAGTTTTATGACATAAATTTGATCGTAACTGTTCACGCCACACGTTTCTCATGATCGCGACGTCGACTTTGCAAAAAAGCTAAAATCGCGTCGGTCATTTCTATTGGCTAATCATGACGCAATATCATTTACCGTACCATTAGCAATCGGATGTTCCGATACGGTACCGTATCTCTAGCCACGGCGTTCAGATTATGTACTCGGCATAAAATGTTTTCGTAACATTATGTTCTCGGCACATGTTCATATACCACACCGAAAGAAAAAGTTCCTGAAATACGATCATTCAGATTATAAAACCATGTTCTTGGCATTTATGCATGTGTAACATTTTGAGAGGAGCTCAGAGTCACTGTAGGCCTAACTTTATTTCCATTTTATTAAATTTGTCTCTTATACGATCTCCAGATGTGTATAAGAGACAAGATTGTCGGATACCTTTTGGAAAAGTTGCTTATTCCCAGATCCTTTGGTATTTTGTGCTTCTATCTCCCTTCTTCCCAAACTTCAACTACGCAATTCATTTCGATGACTGCACTCCATGTGCTTACTCTGTTAGAACATGTTTTCAGCATTTTGTTTTGTTCCAAAACATTTAGGCCTCCGTGGCGTCGCCAGGGGGGTGCGGAGTGTGCGAACGCACCCCCTCCACACCCAAAAAAATAAAATAAAAAATAAATAAAATTTTAAATTTTAAAAAAATATAAAAAGAAGAAAAAAAGAAAAAGAAATTGGTAGGGGGTGGGGAGGGGGTGGGGAACCATTCTTTGAGAAGAGTTCTTCCACTCCTAATTTGAATCACAATAGCGGCGTTCTGAAAATCCCGCCGTCGAGTCGAAATCATCGAGATTTGTGTCTATCTAATAATGGTATTTAGTGTAAGTGTACGATGAGATGATAAAAATACACCACACTAATTTATATGTACAACTGTACAATTTATTCCAAGTGAAAAGCGTAATTTTACAAAAACACTTGAGAAACAAGTTGATGATATATACAAATTGATAGAAAGCGAAAGTAATGTGTACTCAGGTTGGACAAACTGAGGAGTGTCTGTAAAAGTACAAATGTATGTGATATAGCATCACTTTTCATACCACCTGACCAATAAGGATTAGTAATTGCCTGTCCTTGTCTAGTACCTCATCAACATTCCCAAATGATGTGTGGTCACTTGAATTAAGGCAAATGACCTTAAGGTAAATGACCTTCCTAAGCTTGGTGTATAACCCATGAAGTTGGGATATTAGCTAAAAAATGCAAGGTATTATTTACACACAGATCCTATATACAAATTTACAGATGGTAGTACTGCTACAGGTACATTGTAAACATGCGCATCATGAAAAAGACCACCTATAAATAGATCGTTAGTTGGTGAACTCTCGGGATTCTCCAATGTTTTCCGATTCTTACGTCACAAGCCTGCAAAGCATTCTGGGTATCATTGCAGGTGTTAAAACTTTGGAGATTGATATAGACAAGAATTTTACGTGTAGAGAAATTAATTTACAACTCTTCATTCATAATAGCAGTCTACCAGATCTACTCAGTTCACACCGAAGCTAAAAAAAGAATAAATAACGAAAAGTGCTTCGATCGTACTCTCATTGTGACCTTTTATCACAAATAAGACGCGCTACGTGCAGCCGGCCCACGCGCGCCTAGGCCTACATTTTTCAATCCCAACGTGCGAGGCGAGGCATCTTGTTTACTTGTCCTGGTAAGTTTTGTCGTATTTTTCCCTCAATTAATAAAATATCAGCCATTTTAGGATTTAACTTAAGTATAATAAAATTTAAAATGTTGTAGGGCCTGAGTGTAAATTAGGCCTAGGGCCTAGTGTCTGGCCTAGTGACTCACTTGACTGCAAAAAGTCTGGAGTTCAGCGAGCTAACCTGGAGCTAACTAAGAAGTGTGATTGTGAGTGAGCTTCAGTAGGCTGCTGGGCACAGCGAATTCATTCGTCAATCGCGCGTCGCGTCGGCCGGGGTCCGAATATCGTCCAGAGCTATGCCCTAGAGCTATGCCCTACCCTGGCCCTAGGCTAAACTAGACCTTGCCTAGCTAGAGCTAGGCGCTTGCATACAACAAATCAGCTATCGGGATTTGCCTGGTTTTGTGAATTCTTGGTTACATAGGGGTGACTAGCATATTCAACTGAACAAAATATATGTTAACAACTGTTTTGAAATTAGTGATATCCAAACATCCAAACTAAATAGCAAATAACCTAGGACCAAAATCAACTTGAAATCAGTTGGTTCCAGTTGCCCAATTGGTTTTAATCGTAACCAATTGGCAACTGGTTTCAATTGGAACAAGCTGTTCCAATTTCCCTATTGAAACCTTACCAGTTGGCCAACTGGTTCCATTTGATTTTGCTTTAATTAGTTTCAACTGGATTTTGGTCCTGGAAATGTTATCAAAATACGTATAAGTACAATATTTGTTCGCTTTTATTTTTAGATCTATCCAAGAGGGCAAGTAAACTACTATGTTTAGTTCCACAAGTTGCAGTGAAGCGTAAGTGCGACATTGACAGCCTGGTAGAGATGTATACAGATGATCTGCCATCACCAGGATTGGTGCAGGAAGAGTATGAACGCTGGAGAGCCGGATTCCAGCATCACCCAAACCCACCTGATTCCCCTTCTCAGGGGCGGATCCAGAGATGTCCAAAAGGGGGGGGGGCCGAAAGGGGGCCGAAATTTGGGCCGATCGAGACAACAATGTCCTAGGGGGAAATTTTTGTGTTCTAGACGCCCGAAAATAACATTTGAGGCGTTGTGGGCTATAATTTTTTTCTTTTTCTTTCTTTTTTTCTTTTTTCCCCTTTTTTTTACCTCCCAAAAAGGGGGGGGGGCCAGGGCCGGGCCGCCCCCCCTCCTAAATCCGCCCCTGCTTCTCTTGCCATTAGAGTGTGTGCCAAGTTGAGGTTTCCAAACATGTATGTCTTGCTTAAACTAGCATGTACATTACCGGTGACGAGTGCAGAGTGCGAGCGGTCAGCCAGTGTCCTTCGTCGACTCCATCACTACACCCGGGCAACAATGGGCATGGAGCGGTTGTCTTCGCTGACATTATTTCATATTAATTATAACTATCCGATCCCCATGACAGACAAGATTATAAATAGGTTTGCTGAACTGCATCCTAGGAAAATGGCTTTGGTCAACCTTGTCTATAGTAACCAGTAGGCAGTACATTAGTTTTGAACAGCTCATATCTGCAACACCAGCACCGCTGCCTGACATTGGAGTTGTTAATTTTTTTTTCCAAAAGCACCCCCCCCCCTTGAAAAAAGCTGGTGACGGCCCTGGGCCTACAGCATAAATTAATCAAGAGAACAGTAGTACTGCTGTATTATAAAAGCACATAGAAAATATTATTAGATTATTACTCTATATGATCTAAAAAATGATGAAGGGCGTTTATTTTTAAATTGGAACAATAAGCCTATTTCGCCTTTGTTTTTATCGATGAGGAAGGGGACTGTTTATATTTGGTGTTTCTATAGGAGTTTCCATAGCCGTAGTAGTGAGTTTACCGAGTCAACTTAGCGTTGAATTGAGATTTCGTTTATAATGATATAAGTTAAGGTCAGGTCAAATCATTTCGGCCGCCAGATTTTGAACAATAGAAAGTATGGCGCGCCAACACAGTTCCGTTGGTAGTGTGGTTGTTGCAGGATGCGGAAGCTTAATAAGCGTAGGTGTAGGCCTAAATACTAGCTCATGTTTACGATTTAAGTTTCCAGCTCACATATGTGATTGATGGCTTTTCTAGTGAAACCTTACAGTATGTGGTACCGATTAATCAGATAATAATTACAGAAGAGTTAATTTTCATTTATTGATTTTGTTATGCTATAGTAAAATACATTGATTGAGATCGCGAGAGTATACTGTAACATGTAGCTGGAGTTAGAGGACGCCGCCAACGTCGGGGTTTAGTGTCTTGAATATGCATGTTTAGCTTATTTTTTGCATTTCTTTGAATGTTTTGTTTATTACAGGTTTTCGAACCTGACTGCTGGTGCTTGTTTGAAAATAAAGCAAACCGATTAATTTATGCTGACTTCTGTCATTCATTATTCAAACGAAACATTCGAAAACGTCAGCTCAACCAGCTGAAGAGAGTAACAACCTAAAGGGAGGTAAGCAATTTTGCTGCTAAACCTAGAGATAAAACATATCATGGAGGATGCAAAGAGAGCACGGAGAGCATGCAAGAGAAACTTTGTGAGTCAGGCTGACTCATTAAGATCGGCATTGGCATAAAAAATCTCTACTGGCTATATTGAGGAACTAGATGCGGAGTTTAAGGAGTGCTGGCCTAACCTACAGCTCACGATGCGGTGATCAACAAAGTAGAGGAAGAGGATGAGGATCAGGAAGATAAATGGTTAGATGAGTTTAGAGACATGTATAAGGAGATGCGAAGGATATATTTCATGAGGTGGGAACCAAAGAGTCTAAGGCGAAAGTGGTGACTACAGAACCTCGTATGCAGTTGAAGAAAATGGAGCTCCCTAAATTTAATGGGGATGTAAAGCTATATTTAAGATTTAAAGAGGACTTTCAGAGGTTTGTGAAACCAACGACACATAGTGACCAGTTATCGTATACATTGAGAAGTTGTTTAGGTAGTGAGCCAATGAAAGTTGTTATGCCGGCGGAGGACAAGATTGAAAAGATGTCGAAGAGGTTAAACGACAGATATGGTAATAGATCAAAGCTGGTGGATGTAGTAGTAGGTGATTTGGTAAAGCATAGAGCGGTAAAGGAGGGTGAAGATAGAAAGTTGGTGGAATTCATCGATCTAGTGGAGGTTAGCTACCGAAATTTGGAGAGAGCTGGCTTGGAGAAGGAAATGGCCAATTCTCGAGTGGTTGGAGAAATAGAGAAGAAATTACCGGACGATGTGTTAGATGGGTACGAAACATACATGATGAGAAAAATAAAATCGGAGAAACTGAGAAGATGTCCGGTTTATTGAGTTTCTTGGAAGAGGAAAGGAAGAGTGTAGAATACTCTATAGAGAGTCTGCGTAGCTGCCATATCACAAGCCAGCGTACCAAACCAACTGCATCAGTGCATACGGCTGATGTTCGTGAACCACTACTAGCTAACAATACGTGTCTGATCCACGATAGTGCCCAGCACACGACAGAAGACTGCAGAGCATACCTGGCGAAAGCTGTGAGTGACAGAATACAACGAGTTAAGGAAAAGAGAGCATGTTTCCGATGTTTGAAACCAGGTCATGGTGTATTTAAATGTAAGAAAGGATACTGTGGGAAAGATGGTTGCCAGAGAAAACACCATCCATCTATTCACTTTCAACATCCCGAGAAGCCAAGGGAGGTGAAACGGAATGGTGCGGTTTTTAAGCCTGGAGGTTGTATGCTGATGGCGATTGCTGTTAAAGCTAGAAATGGGACGACGCTTAACACAATATTTGATAGTGGAGCAACAGCATCAATAATAACACATGAGGCTGCAAGAAGAGTTGGTGCTAAAGGAGATCATGTAGAGATAAAACTAACCAAGGTAGGCGGAGAAGAAAACGTAGTAGAAACAAAGTTGTACGAAATACTATTGAAAGACAGAAGTGGAGATATTGTGAAGGTTAAAGCATATGGTATGGAGAGCGTTACCAGTGACTTAAGGGTTCAGGATGTCAAGCGACTAGCCGGTTTACTGAAGGTGGATTGGAGGACAGTTAATAGACCTGTGGGCAGAGTAGAGCTGTTGATCGGCTTAGACTACGCCAATCTTCAACCTCAGAAGATAAAGGTGGTGGGTAATCTAATGTTGAGTACCAGTCCATTTGGTAAATGCGTAGGAGGATGGCATCCAGTTTGCGAGAGTGAATCGTTAGCAGCTATACATTTGACGCAAGTTGATACCCTTTATAATCAGTTCTTGACTATCGAGAGTATTGGAGTTCGGTGTAACCCTAAGTGTGGTGGATGTAAATGTGGTAAATGCCCATTAGGTGCAAAGGAGTTCACGTTGCAGGAGGAGCGTTAAAAACTTCACTCGTTAGAGAAACGTTTGAGTAAAGATCCAGAAAAGGCGAAGCTGTACAATGAACAGATACAGGACATGATTGAGAGAGAGGTAGCCTAAGAGGTGTCTGACACAGAGTTGCATGAGTACCGTGGACCGGTTCATTATATAGCCCATCACGCAGTTCCTAAGCCGGATAGTGAGAGTACACCACTGAGGATAGTTTTTGATAGCAGTGCGAACTACTACTAAACAACTACTGGGCAAAGGGACCAGATCTCAACAACCGTTTGTTAGGTGTCTTATTGAGATTCCGGCGGGAGAGAACGGCAATAGTAGGTGATATACGAAAAATGTATCACAGTGTAGGGATAACTATGTTGGACCAGCATTGTCACAGGTTTTTGTGGAAAAATATGGAGGTTGGGAGAACACCTAGTACATATTGCGTGACCGCAGTAAATTTTGGTGATAAACGATCGCAATCAGTGCATTGCATAAGATGGCGAAAATGAGTGAAACGTTCTTATGGAGAACGTTTACATGGACGACGTTCTGGACTCCTGTGAGAGTGAGGAAAAGGCGCTAAAGAAGACAGAGCAAATGGATAATGTATTGGAGTCGGGGAATTTCAAGATTAAAAGGTGGATCATTTCCAGCAATTCTTCGAACGAGTTTGAAGCATTGAAGGTACTGGGCTTGAAGTGGGAGCCAATAGCAGACAAATTGAGCGTGGCGTGCGGCAATGTGGTAGATGACTTAACGGATGGATTGACAAAGAGAAGGTGTTTCAGCCGAATGAATGCCGTGTTTGACCCCCCTCGGGCTGTTGTCACCAGTTACGGTAAGAGCGAAGATATTGTTGCGGAAATTATGGGGAGAAAAGCTAGCTTGGGATGCACGGATAGCAGAAGCAGATGCTAAAGAGTGGTTGGCGTTGTTCGACGACATTAGAACGTGCAGTCAAGTCCAAATATAGAGGTGCATTAAACCGAGCAACGTAAAGGAAAGGGTAAAACCACTCCTGATATTGTTTTCAGACGCATTGGAAAGAGCAATGGGAACCGTGGCCTATGTACAGTATGAATGCGAAGATGGTACCTACTCCGTGAGGCTCATGGCAAGCAAGAGTAGGGTGGCACCTATACAAATAACAACCATAGTAAGGTTAGAACTTAGCGCAGCAGTGTTAAGTGTTCGTTTAGCTAAGACAATCAAAGATGAGACCAGTATGGAGTTTGAGAGAGTTTTCTACGTTGTGGACAGCCAAATAGTAAGAGCCATGGTACAGAAGGAGAGTTATGGTTTCAAGACTTTTGTAACCACCCGGGTCGGGGAGATTCAACAGCTCTCCGATCCACAAGACTGGTGGTGGATACCGGGGGAGTCTAATATGGCGGATTTGATATCTAGAGGAGGTTTTCCAAGTGCGCTGTCCGAACGGAGCAGATGGCAAATGGGTCCAGAGTTCCTGAGTAGGCCAGTCAGTGAATGGCCAATTTCCCAAAGGTGCACTCAAGAAATCCCAGAGAGAATTGGTGTTGTGATGACAGTGGAAGTAAAACAGACATCTAATGATTCTATCCAGATTCAAAGTTTAGCAGCTACTCAAAGTTACTAAGAGTGACGGCTATTGTCCTGGAGGTTCTGAAATGTAAGAGTTTCAAGTCAGCATCGCTGATGGTAACAGCAGAGAAACTAAAAGGAGCGGAGCTATATTGGATTGGAAGCTCAGAAACCTATGCGAGACCTAATGCACAAAGAGTATCCTAAGTTCCTCAAAAGGTATGGTAGCTTAGGTCCACGACTTCGAGAAGATGATGTTATTGTCGTTGATCGGGCAAAGGAACATGTGCATTTCAGTAACAACCACGAAATGGTTCCTCTGCTGCCACATGATCACGAGTTTACTAAGTTGTACGCTGTAATGACACACGATGACGGCCATAATGGTGTTGAAACAACGATGACTAAGATCAGATCACATTATTGGGTGGTGCGACTTAGGCGGTTAGTAACCAGTATAAGACATAGCTGCATCCGATGTAGGAAGTTTGAAGGTGAAGAAATAAGGCAGCAAATGGCACCCTTGCCCTTGCAGAGGCTGAAACCTTCGCCACCTTGGAGTTCGGTAGGATGTGATTTGTTTGGACCACTGAAAGTCAAGGGAGAAGTCCAAAAGCGAGTGAGAGGCAAGGCCTACGGAGTAATATTCAATTGCCTTGTTACAAGATCAGTTCATTTAGACTTGATGACGGATTATAGTGAGGATTCCTTTTTGAAGGTGTTAGACGGTTTGTATCCATAAGAGGATACCCGAATGAAATATTCAGTGATTGTGGCAGTCAACTAGTCGCAGCGAAGGAGAGTATCAAAGGGTTCAGAGTTCGTCATGGAGTTGAGTGGACATTTTCCACACCAGACGCACCATGGCAGAATGGTGTCACCAAGAGTTTAATTCGAGGAGTTAAGAAGTCGTTATTCCATGTCATAGGAGAGCAGGTGTTGTCGTACGAGGAGTTGCAGACAGTGCTTTATGAAATTGCAAACTTGATGAATGAGCGACCTATTGGCAAGCATCCTACGAGCCCAGAAAGTAATTACTTATGTCCAAATAATCTTCTTCTCGGACGTTCATCTGTGAGACCTCCAAGTGGACCCTGGTGTAAGCTGGGTAATAATGCACAAAGATTGAGATTTGTTCAGAGATTGACTGACCAATTCTGGCAGAAGTGGACACAGGATTACTTTCCTACACTTATCGTGAGAAAAAGATGGCATATGGAACATCGTAATTTGAAGAAGGGAGATGTTGTGGTTATTAAGGAGGAGAACGTGAAGAGAGGACAGTGGCGACTTGGTAGAGTTTCTGAAGTTTTTCCAGACTCAAGAGGATTGGTGAGGAGTGTCGAGTTGAAGACTACGAAGGTCGAGCCACGTGAAGCGAGCAGTGCAGAGACTGATTTTGCTGATACCAGTTGAAGAACAATAGCTTGGTGTAGACATATAGTAATGTATGGAGCTTGAGTTACTAGCGGATCTGATTGTTATTTTATGATCGTTTAGGCTTTTAATTTGTTATGATTACTAGTAATTAAATCCTAAATTCAGTGACTGGAAAATTGTCATAAGGTTCTGATATTTTGCTTAGTAGGTGGGTGGAGTGTTTCGCAGAGTGCGAAATTTGATTTATTATCTGGGGGTGTTTCTATAGTGGATTCCATAGCCGTAGTAGTGAGTTTACCGAGTCACCTTATACCCGATTCACACGTGAAGTTAAATTTAACAAAAAGTAACAAATTGTAACCGAGCGATCCCTCCCGAGTTATTCCTACCGAGATAAAAAGTATTCACACGCGTCTGTAAGGTAATGCCGAGGTCGTGTAAAATTTATTCAGTGTTTACTCAATGAGGCGCTAATGCACTTTTGCACCTAACTTTTAATTCTTAATTTTTTACCTCAACGTTCTTCTCACAGTCACAACATATAATTAACAAACATTTTCACCTGATTTAACTACTCACAAAGTACCTTTTTCAACAAATAAGCCCACAAATAAGTACAGCGAATCTGCGTTCGCTAGCACGACGAGCGGCTGCCATTTTGCGATCATTAAGAAATTGCCAGAACTTTTAATTCTTGAAGTTTATACCTCAATGTTCTCACAGTCACAACCTATAATTAACAAACATGTTCACATGATTTAACCACTCACAAAGTACCCTTTTCAACAAATAAGCCCACAAATAAGTACAGCGAATCTGTGTTCGCTAGCATGGTGAGCGGCTGCCATTTTGTAATCAGTAAGAAATTGCCAGAATGTCTTGAGTTTACAGCGTGAAGTTTTTTTATTAAACGTTTATGAAAACTTATCTATTTGCCGTATTGTCATTGTTTATATTGTATGGTGCTGTTTGTGTGTTCACATGAAATTCACACGTACAATAATTACTAATTACAAAAATTTGTAATGATCCAAATGCGTACACAGATCGAAAAATAGGGCCTAGCGGCCTAGCTCTAAATAAAAAAAAACAACTATTAAAGCCAATGACAAACGTCGGTTCGATTAACCTCGATTACGACAAGAAAGTTCAAAAAGATGGTACTGCATGATGCCACATTTTGTTGTTGGATGTTTCATGGAAAAATTCCAATTAAAATTATAAGACTGGCCTTTAATGGTTTCAAAATTTAAGAATTGACTCGGACATTCTGGCAATTTCTTACTTGATTGCAAAGAAGTACAGCTCGTCGTCGTGCTAGCAAGCGCGGGAACCCTGTATCAACCTATATTTATAAAGGTATCTTTTTGTTGAAAAAATGTACTTTATGAGTGGTTGAATAATGTAACAATGTTTTATAATTATGTGTTGTGACTGTGAGAAGAAAATTCAGTTAAAAATATTAAGAATTAAAAGTTAGGTGCGAAAGTGCATTAGCGCCATTCAATGAATCATTTTTCCCCCTACTGCGATATAGGTCTAGCCTAGGCCTAATTGAGAACCCCTGTCACAGATGGACTGTTGAACCCACCATCACAGTAAACATTAACAACTGCTGTACTACTACTACTAAACTAGGCATAGCTTTCAACGTATCTGTTGACTCTTGATAATACTAGTAATAATACTAACACCATCCCGACGATTTTATGTATATCTTCTTCTACCATTACTAATTAACATCAATAACAAGGGTAATTCATTCATCATTGAGAAAAAACTAGGCCTATCTATTTCTAGTGGATCAGAATCGTCTGCAGAAGGAAGAAAATTCAAAGAACCCTGTGAAACACAGTAGATTTTTGTTGTGTTGAAATCCCTGCGCATGCGCAGATCCATCCATGCTACATCTCGGAAGCTTTACCAGCCTCAGCGAGGCTGGTAAAGATTACCGAGACGTTCCGAGATTTTACAAGGATATTACACGGAGGTACTTTCACACGTGCCGTAAAATGTTACTTTTGGTTACATTTGTTACATTTGGTAAGATTGTTGTACGTGTGAATCGGGTATTAGCGTTGAATTGAGATTTCGTTTATAATGATATAACTTAAGAGATGCTAGACGTGTGTAATTAATTAACACATAGTAGATTCATATAGATAGAACGTTTAACATATTCTTTCCCGTTATTCATGTTAATACCGTACTGTTGTAAGGTGAGCTAGCGTAGGTTTATTGCCGCGCTAGTTTCACCCTACGGGATTAGTCTAGGCCTAACTATCTTTTGGCCGGAGTTAATAGTTATCACGTGTGTAGATGTAGGCCTAAATACTAGCTCATGTTTACGATTTAAGTTTCCAGCTCACATATGTGATTGATGGCTTTTCTAGTGACACCATACAGTATGTGGTACCGATTAATCAGATAATAACTACAGAAGAGTTAATTGTCATTTATTGATTTTGTTATGCTATAGTAAAATACATTGATTGAAATCGCGAGAGTATAACATGCAGCTGGAGTTAGAGGACGCCGCCAACGTCGGTGTTTAGTGTCTTGAATATGCATGTTTAGCTTATTTTTTGCATTTCTTTGAATGTTTTGTTTATTACAGGTTTTCGAACCTGACTGCTGGTGCTTGTTTGAAAATAAAGCAAACCGATTAATTTATGCTGACTCCTGTCATTCATTATTCAAACGAAACAATAGTAAATATTGTATAAAAACAGGTTTAATTTATTGGTTTTTTAAGGAAAATGTATTTAAAATAACAAAATATTGTTATGCTGTTGAAATAATTGATGCGGAAAAAAATTTATTCCCGCATCAATATTTCCCGAATTTTTTACGCTTGCGGAATTGATAATTGTTAGATTATAAACTTTACCATCACGTAGCGACCTCTATAGTTAATAATATCGCATGTTCCACTGTGTCATACATTACCGCCACCTAGAGTTTGTAAATAGGTCAGCTTATGTCATTTCCGTTTTTCTTGACACTTTATAATAAACAGTTGAAGCAGTTACATGTGTTGTTATTTTATCTTGTTAAATCTTGACTAAAAGCTCATCCACCATTACTCCAAATAGTAAATATGAGTGCAACAGGTTATGGGCCCAGGCAGCGTATACTGTTTGATGGTGAAGAAAGCAGATATAAGCTATGGGAAGTAAAGTTTTTAGGGTACATGCGTATACAAAAGTTGCATGCTACCATCCTTCCTCCAGGAGGCGTAGAGCCAGAGGAAGATGACTCGGCGAAGAATGCAGTGGCATTTGCTGAATTGATCCAGTGTTTAGATGACCAAAGTTTATCCTTAGTACTAAATGAGGCTCCAGATAATGGTAGGAAAGCACTCCAGATACTAAAAGGACATTACCTGGGTACCGGTAAGCCACGCATCTTGGCATTATATACTGAACTTACATCTCTAAAGATGCCCCCTAGTGAAACTGTAACTGACTATGTTCTCCGTGCAGAGACAGCCGCCCAATCCCTCAGGCCAAAGAGACTGTTAGTGACTCTCCTAATAGCTATGGTGCTGAAGGGTCTCCCATCAGAGTACAAAACGTTCTCTACAATTATCGTGCAACGTGAATCAGCGATGACCTTCAGTGACTTTAAGAAAGCCCTCAGGAGCCACGAGGAGACTGAAAAGGCTTCAAAATCCTCCCTCACTCACCCCAGTGAGGACAGTGTAATGCACATGGCCAACAAAGGTTCATCGATCGTCTGCTATGCTTGTGGCAAACCTGGCCACAAATCTCCAGAGTGTAAAAGCAGCAAATCGCAGAAACCCAAAGGGCAGGGTCGCAGTCGTTAGTGCGAAAACTGTAAGAAGAAATCGCACAACACGAGTGAGTGCCGCAGTAAGAAGATTCGACAGGACAGCGCTAAAACAGCAGCGACATCTAGTGGTGAAAATAAACAGAAACATTCTTTTGTTTTTAAAGTTGGTGTTGATCTAGACTCTGCTAACAGTGTTCAAATAAGTGAAAATGCATTATTAGTCGATACAGGTGCTACGTCACACATTTTCAAAGATAAGTCAAAGTTTATAGATCTTGACGAGAGTGTCAAACTAGAAAATCACCTCATTGAGCTTGCCGATGGTAGCCGGACAAGCGGTATAGTTAGAGGTAAAGGTGTTGCTAGTACAACTATACATGATTCTGGTGGTAAATCTCATGATATAATACTAGAAAATGCATTGTATATTCCGTCTTACGAACAGAACATATTTTCAGTAGGGTCAGCCAACAAGATAGGTGCTTCTGTAAATTTTGGGCCGGACTCATCAGAGATGCATGCACCAGATGGGACCAAATTTCCTATCTCTAAACAGGGGAACTTATTCTTCCTAAATAACACTATCAATTCTAAAACTGGTGCATACTCTGTTGACGATTGGCACAAGATACTTGGTCATTGCAATGTCAATCACATATTGAAGCTGGAAAAGGTTGTTGATGGTATGAAAATTACTGACAAAGATGCTTCTGAGTGTAACACCTGTGTAGAAGGTAAAATGACAAAATATCGTAACAGGGAGCCGGATAAAAAGGCCAGTAAACCATTGCAACTTGTACACAGTGACTTAGCCGGGCCAGTCACGCCCGTCGCTAAAGAAGGTTTCTGTTATTGTATATCTTTTGTTGACGATTACAGTGGTGCAACGTTTGTGTATTTCTTAAAAGAAAAGAGTGATGCCTTGTTAGCAAGTGAGAAATTCTTAGCGGATTCCTCTCCCTATGGTAACATTAAATCACTAAGATCAGACAATGCTGGTGAATATTGTAGCAATGAGTATAAGTCATTAATGAGTAAAAACAAAATAAAACATGAGTTCTCAGCGCCCCACTCTCCACATCAGAATGGTACGGCAGAAAGGGCATGGCGCTCATTGCTTGAAATGGCTAGGTGTATGTTGTTAGAAAGCAAATTACCTAAAAGTCTGTGGACTTATGCTATAATGGCTGCCGCTTATGTTAGGAATAGGTGCTATAATCCTAGACTTGGTAAAACTCCAGTTGAGGCTCTTACAGGTGAAAAACCAAACTTGAGTAACCTACATAAATTTGGTGCAAGTTGTTATGTTTACATTGAGGGTCATAAGTCTAAGCTAGATGCAAGATGTGATCCAGGCTACTTCGTAGGTTATGATAGGAACTCTCCTGCATATTTAGTGTACTCACCAGAGTCTAAAACTGTACGTAGGGTCAGATGTGTGAAATTTGTGAATGATGTTGAGTCTGACTTAGTCCCATGCAAAATTCCTGAAGTTGACACACAGCCCACTCCAGATACAGAAGACCGTGAGGATCACCCAGCGCCACCAGCACCAGATGCTGGAGTTGCAGGTGGCCAAGCACGTCCACAGAGGGAGCGTCACAGACCAAAGCATTTCGAAGACTATACAACTGACTATACTGGTCAGGATAATACAGAACTGAACTCTAGTGTTAATGACAGTGTAAACTACACCATTGATTATTGCTATAGCTTGTCATATGTGCCAACAAATTATAGTGATGCTATGTCATCCCCAGAAAGTAAAGAATGGGAAAAGGCTATGAAAGATGAGTACGATTCTTTGTTGGAGAATGATACATTTGTGTTGACAGATAAACCTGCTGATAGGGCCTTAGTAGGTGGTAGGTGGGTTTATGCCATTAAACTAGCCTCAAACGGGGAGGAAAAGTACAAAGCTAGATATGTAGCAAAGGGCTATTCACAAGTGCAAAATGTGGATTACAAAGAGACTTTTTCCCCCACTGCAAATGTTACCTCCATTCGAATGCTTGCTCAGGTTGCTGCGCAAGAAAATCTAATTGTCCATCAGATGGATGTGAAAACCGCATATCTAAACGCCCCCATTGATTGTGAACTTTACCTAGAACAGCCAGAAGGTTTTAAAAAGTGTAATTATAGAGGTGAAAAGTTTGTTTGTAAACTGCAAAAGTCATTATATGGACTTAAGCAAAGCGGTAGGAACTGGAATTCTGTAATTCATAGTTACTTATCTCAAAACAGTTTTACACAGTCAAAGTCGGACCCATGTGTGTATGTCAAATCAAATGATAATGAAAAGTGTATCTTAGTTATCTGGGTTGACGATATCATTATCGCAGCAAGTAATGATCAATTGTTGAATGATGTAAAACAGCTATTGCACAATAAGTTCAAAATGAAAGATATGGGTGTCTTAACATGGTTTCTAGCAATTGAATTCAAGTGTGCCGAAGGTAGTATTGAAATGTGTCAAAGTAAATACATTGAAAAGATACTGAAGAAGTTTAACATGTCTAACTGTAAAGCCAAGTCAACACCTTGTGAAATTGGTATGAATAAGCCTGTTGAAAATGACGAAATTTTTGACAATGTGTCTCTCTATAGAGAAATTATAGGTAGTTTAATCTATCTTATGGCTGTCTCTTATACACATCTAGATGTGTATAAGAGACAGAAGGTACTCAGTACAGGGCATTAAAGTTTGTCAAAACTGACAATTTGGACCTCGTCGGATATAGTGATTCTGACTGGGGAATGGCTCAAGACAGGCGTAGCATTAGTGGTTACGGATTCAAGCTGAATCATCAGTCTTCACTTATCTCATGGAAGAGTAAAAAGCAACCAGTTGTGGCACTATCAACATGTGAAGCAGAATATATCGCTTTGTGTCTAGCCACACAGGAGGCCTTATTTCTCAAACAACTGTTTTCTGATATGATGTGTGTTCAAACAAAGTCTGTAAAAGTCCATGTTGATAACCAGAGTGCCATTTGTCTTGCCAAAAAAAAAAGTGAGTAACCAACGTTCAAAGCATATTGACAAAGTTCGTAAGATCAGAAGTTAAAATAGGAAATATCGTTGTGGAATATATTCCAACAGAAATTAATACAGCTGATGTATTCACTAAACCTTTGAGTAGAAACAGAATTGACAAACTCTTACTGTGTTGAGAGTCAATGTCATATTTATTTATTTATTTTATTTTTGCCTTTGTTTTGTATTAAGAAAGATTTTTTATTTCTTTACAGTATTTGTTCTAAACATAAAACAGTTTTGCTATGTAATCTATTTTAGTGATGAAGTGTGAAAATTGTTCAAAAGTATTTCCACTGTAATGTATGTAAAGTTTAAGAGGGAGTGTTAGATTATAAACTTCACCATCACGTAGCGACCTCTATAGTTAATAATATCGCATGTTCCACTGTGTCATACATTACCGCCACCTAGAGTTTGTAAATAGGTCAGCTTATGTCATTTCCGTTTTTCTTGACACTTTATAATAAACAGTTGAAGCAGTTACATGTGTTGTTATTTTATCTTGTTAAATCTTGACTAAAAGCTCATCCACCATTACTCCAAATAGTAAATATGAGTGCAACAATAATCTAATAAATTTTTATATTTGCCCTAACATGTGTACATTGCGCCTCGGAAGAATGTCAAAGCAGGTCAGGTCACGTCACTGAAGCCCGCCCGCCCAGTTATAACATTTTATGCTCGGCACACGTTCAGACTTCATTCCAAAGTCGTAGTTCGAAAACATTTTGTTCCGAGAACGTGGTTCATCTGGGTTCTAGCTAGAACATTCTGTGCTCGACATAAATTTCATTAACACACGTTCCGACTACAAAAAATGATGTGTGCCGAGAACATTATGTGCCGAGAACATGCGCCGAGAACACAGTCTGAATGCCCAGACTGATGCTGCACGACGCGACAGCGAGCGCTTCTACTCCATTACGGGGGTGAAGCTCTCTACGACATTTTTCAAACTCTGGCTAACTCTGGAGACACTTACGATGCTGCAAAAGATGCGCTCAAAACCTATTTCGAGCCCAAGAAAAAAGTATCTTTTGCAATCTACACATTTCACCAACTGCAACAGGGACGAAATGAGTCAATTGATGCGTTCGTTACCAGGCTACGCCGAGCAGCAAAGCCGTGTTCATTTGCGGACTGTGATAATGAGATTAAGTTGCAAATTATTCAGCATTGTTCTCCGAAACTCCGTCGGGCAGCTTTGAGGGACCCAGCACACATGCTTGATAAAATACCAATGGTCCACCCTTTAACGGTGAAACTTTTGCTAAATTTGCAAAACATCTTGGTTTTAAACACAGAAAAGTTACCCCACTCTGGCCCGAGGCTAACGGGAAGGTAGAGAGGTTCATGCGTACTTTCCGGAAAGCCCTGCTTACCTCCACTCATTGGAAACAGGACATGTTGGCATATCTTCGAAATTACAGGGCAACCCCTCATTCCACAACTGGCTACGCTCCATCAACTATACTGCTTGGCAGGGACATAAATGTTAAAATCCCCTCTAAAGGGTGGAGGAATGATGACCAGTTAAGAAAGAATGATCAAAAGAACAAAATTAACACTAAGTTGAATGCAGAGAAAAAGAGGAAAATTAAGGAGAATAAGATAGAAGCGGGGGACATAGTTTTAGCTAAGCAGAACAGAGTTAACAAGTTCACTACAACTTTTAATAAAACCCCGTTGGTAATAGTCAGGAAGAATCATGACATGTTAACTGCTAAGTTTCCCAATGGAAACACAATCAACCGGACTACTCTCATTTAAAAAAAAATTAACTTGCCTGCCAGAAGCAAAATCGCCACCCCTAACGTTATTGATGATGATGACATTATAGATCATGACTATGAAGTACCTGGTGTGGTTTCCTTGCAACCTCGTAGATCGGGAAGGGTAAGGTTCCGACCACAGCGTCTAATAGAGCAAATTTAACTTTGTATGGCAAGGTAGTAGTGTAGCGAGTTGGTCCCTCACAGGTTTTGAAATATGCTATTGTTCATGTAGTTTATAGTTGTTTAGTTTGTTTGGGTAAGGTATACGGTAGTTTAAATCCGGAAAAGGGGGGGGGGTATGTAGTGCTGTGTAATTTGTTAATTGGGGCAGAAAGTTCCTGGAAACGGATTCATTATTATGGGATGTAGAGAGAGCACATGGGAGGAGAGAAAATAAAAGGACAGAGAGTTATTAACAGCATTGGTGTGTGCGAGTCTCATTTATTAGCTATTATATTACTTTTACAATTCAACCTTTCACAAATCTGTGCAAGGATGATTAATAAAGGTGGCTGGAGGGCCATGAAATTAGCTTTAGCCTGGGTGGAAAACCTCAAGCGGAGGCGTCGAGAGGTGGGGGTGGGGTCGCTGCCCCGGAGCCGGGGTCTACTGGGGGCCCGGACCAAGATGAACAATTTTCGGGGTAAGAACAAAATCTCCATAGGACCCGAGCCCAAGCCGGGATGAAAACTTTTGTTGTCAGATTTAGGAGGAGACTTAATTTGGAGAGCGGCCGAGTGGGGGTCCCGAGTGAAAGGGGGGGGGGCATGTGAGGTGTTGCCCCGGGGCCCTTACTGGCTCTCGACGCCACTGACTTCAAGGCTATGTGGCAACACCCACCATAACTATATCCCTGCATATATTAAAAGACCTATAATAACTATAACATATCTAATGCTTTCTAGTGTCTTATTTCTTTAGGTATGGATAGCGAAGGTTTTTATCAACCAGTAGACTTCCAAGAGAATCAGAATGCTCCCACTCAGTACGGTCAGACTTATTCCTAGTGGAGGCGGGCATTTCTACCAGCCATCTAAACAGGGATATGCAGGCTATGAGGGTACAGACACATAAGGCAACCAGCATACAAGCACTCTAGCTTCAATGAATGTAGATCCTGGTGCCTCAATTGGTAGTACCATCAGCGAATACAGTTCCACCACCACAGAAGCAGAGGGTGATGCGGACTGGACGAACAGCAATGCATCTAATTTTGATTATTATGGAGCTACCACATACAATGTAAATACTTTTTTATTTTATTTTATTCCTTTAGCCAGATGACCAAGGATTACCAGTAACAACTTATGTTCTATTACATAGGTGACAATCCCTTCACATGACAAACATATGCACATGATGCTCCGCATAAATCAAGGTTCATAATGAGGCTTATAGAGTGGATTTGTTGGTTCCTGGGATCTGACAGGATTTGAACCCAGGACCCAGGGTTTGGAAGGCAAGCATCTTAACAACCAAGCTATTCAACTCCACTCTATATTTAACGGATTATATAACTCTTATTGCATTGAAGTTGACAACAAATTGAAGAAGAATTCCAGCATTCCAATCCCAATAGAATACACTAGTCAGGCTGTAAATATGGTTTTCTATTGCAAATAAAGATTATATATAATACTTTTTTTCAGGCGACTTCCAAGAACATTGACTCACCAAGCACAATGCCATCTACACCAAGTAACACAATTACTCCTCCTGAATCCCCAACCACAAGAACACTTTCACAGAGCTCAAGCAACAAAGGGTCAGCACCTACCCCTGTAGCGAAAGCAGAAACCTCAGCACAAACATTCGGAGCTAAATTCAACTGTGAAACCAAAGGTAGACTACAAATTCAATAAATCAATTTTTCTAAGTATTTCATGAGAGTAATAATATTAAAAGTCATTTATGTAATGCCTAACCAACATATACTGGTATTACATCAATCAATCAACCTTTTTTAAGGAATGATCCTAGACCGCAGTGCCAAACATTATTCTGCAATAAAACTATTTATGCCTCTATTTTTTTAAATTATTTTTAATGTTTTTTAATTTATTTTGTTATTGTTTTATTATTTTTATGTACTTATGTTCTATGTAGCAGCATTAAAGATGCATAAAATATATGTGCAAATGTGTGTATATTTATATGTTTATAATCTCAATGTTTGTTTTTGTTAAATTGCAATTTATATTTTTAATGTTAACAGAGTGGTGGCAGTAGCTGGTTCCGTGGTCTTTTCAGTCGGTTTGGTGGTAAAAACGATGTTCATCTGCCAGATGATAGTGACAAAATAGTAAGTAGTTAAATCTCCTGAATTATATAACAGTATAATGAATTATTAATATATTTGTATTTTACACTTAGGTAATTTGCTGTGTTTTTTTTTTCTTTATGCTATTTCCGTAACTAGAAGTGTAATAATAATGATAATAATAAAACAGATAATATGGAAAATGATTCAATAGATACATATTATGATTGTGTTATTTCTATAACTAACAGTGTTATATTATGAAGATAATATAGAAAAATCGAAAGATATATATTATGATCATTTAGAGACAAGTGCCAACCTTCTAATAAAATAACCCTCCCAGGAATTGGTGCTGATGATAGTAATACTGTCTTATCTTCAGATTGAATGGGATGAAAAGAAGCAAAAATAAGTGAATAAAGATAGCGATGGAGATAATAATGATGGTATAGTTGCACCCCCACCGAGTGATTCGCAGCTGTCTCAAACTTCCCCTCCTAGTGCACTACCCCCCAACCTCTGCATCTAGTGTTAAAAAATTCTCAAAGAAACATGGTAAGGGGAAGACATTTCTCTATTTCATTATTAATTGTATGTCTTAGTTTTATGTATTTTTTTTCAAACATACAATTTGTCTCTGTCACATGATCAGATGTCACATGATGTTTATAATAGTGATGTAGACCTCCTAGTCTAGGCCTACTATAACATAGGCAGCCATCAAAATGCTAAATGTTACTTACATTGATTTACTATTCCCTTTAGTTGGGCGTAACTATGTGGACTTTGTTAAGCAGCAAAGCGGTACAATCCATAGCACCTCCTGCAGCTTTGTTCCCTACAATACCATTTGTTTTTTAATAAAGGTAATAAAAGCACACAAAAATCAAACTGATAACTAAATTAGGCCAAATTACACGATGAAAGAAGTCGAACACTGCAAACACAAGTCAAGTAAACAGAAGTATGACGTCATACCAGTGAATCGGACTATCACCCTTGAGAGATTTTTTGACCCCATGAGAGGCAATCGTGGATTTGATGGATTTTTTATTTTCTTATTTTCCGATAAAACTACCCAACCAATCATACTAAGTTTTATATCAGCTTCAAGCTTATTATATTCTCTACACAAATCCAAACAAACAAATAGTATGTGAGTGAGGGAGTAAGAAACGAGCTCGGAACAGCCAAAAACCTCAAATTTCTTGAAATTCCCTATCTAAATCGGCGTGAGGAGCTGTTATAAATCGGCGACAAAACTGTAGGGATTTTTTTCATTTTTTCTTCACGAATTGGTAGATTAATATTGTTTACAACATAATCCGCTTGGGCCATTACAAGAAAATCATAGATTTTGAACCAAAAACGCACTTTTTGTGAAAAAAAATCCAGTTTTCTCCAATGGTTAAGGCGACCTTGGAGAGTAAATGATACGTTTCCATATGACTGTAGTAAAAAACCATGTCAAGGGTCAAGCTATGTATTGTCCTAGTGGATCTGATGGAATGCTTTAACGTGTTTACTGCCAGACCTTTTTTTAAGTTTCCTTCCCGTGTACCAAAACAAGTTTACATGTTCAAACATACTTTTTTGAAATTTTATCTAGCCATATACAGTATAATAAAATGATGTGTCTAATAAATTGGGTGGAAAATATTAGGGGACGAGTAAACTCGTCGACGGCACTGTGATAGCTTTTTCTTTTACTACACCAAGTCAGGGACGTATCCAGTGAGGGGGGGGGAGGGAAGCCGTGGGAGCCGCGGCTCCCCCCCCCCCCTTTGTACACAGTGTAAAATTGTTAAAGCTTTTTTTGAGCCAATACAAATTATTTCCTGGGACCACTCAAATGAATACTTCTAAAATACGTAAAAATGCATCAGTACTCGATTTACACAGGCCTGGCCTACTATAATTATAACACATGTCTAAGCGTGATTTTTAAAAATCCATAAATCCCCAGGCCAAGTCTTTTAAGATACAGAAATGTGATACTGTATGGCTCAGTTTGGTTTTTATCCTTTTGCAAGCTTCTTTAAAGTAGGGCCTATTGTTTAATAATACTATACTGTTAGTAGTAACAATAATAATAATAATAATAATAATAATAATAATAATAATAATAATAATAATAATAATAATAATAGTGGTGATGATGATGATGATGATGATGATAATTGATAGTAATATTAATAATATTAAAATGTGAAGGAAATTGTGCTAAAGGCGAAAAATAAAGTTGTGATTTGTTGATGATAGTTATAAGCTTATATATTAAATTATAGTTAGGTCAAGTTGTCCTGGATATCAAGTAGATCTCTGATAAAGTACATGAAAAATTTGTTGGCGTTCCATTTTGACTGTGTAATGGTGATGTGATGATGATGAATTTTACTACGTGAAAGTGTGATTTCCGGCCATCTGGTACTATTTCCTCAAATTTTCTCACCTCAGCCCCAACCATGGTGGGACTGAGGTGGTTGTGAAATCACGGTTTTGAAGTATGTAAAGAACATACTCAAAGGCAATGTTTTTAAGCTTTGTTTTCTATGGTATATCACACACATTAATAAGATCTTTTAGGTTGCAGAAAATCCTTGATAAAAAAAAAAAAATTTTTTTTTTTTGGCGCTTCATTTGGACTACCGGTAACGGTGATGTGATGATAATGAATTTTACTAAAAGTTTTGTTTCTGGCCATCTAGAGGTACTATTTCTTCACATTTTCGCTCCTCAGCTCCAACCATGGTGAGTCTGAGGTAGGTGCCGACTCACAAAATGTCCTCCCTCTCAACCTTACAAAACAGATTTGCGCCCTTCTGGGTATGATATTAAACTGCATCAAGTCGGCACCTGACTCAGAGTATGTCTTGTGACTGCTGAGGAGAGGGGGAATAAATTTGTTTTAGAATGTGATCTGGTTTTTCATGCCCTTTTTTCGTGATTATGACTATTTTAGATAAGATTTTTTTTTTTCGTTTTTAGGAAAAAAAAAAAGGAAAATATATTCAAATTTAAGTATGAAAGTGTAATTTCCGGCCATCTAGAGGTGCCCTAATCATAAATTTTCTTACCTTAGCCCCAACCATGGTGGGGCTGAGGTGGGTGGTTCTTCAGTCTGTGAAAATCCCTCCCTGGGACACCTGTCTTTCGAATTTATGGATCTGTTGATTTATTATAATTATTGCTGGGCCTACTAATATTATTTATGATGTGTCTAATACAATTTTCACTTTATCCTCTCAAAACAGTCCCTAAAACGTTCAGAGTGCGCTACTTCACAGGGGTCTCTTATACAGGGGGTGTTCGTCCCCTTGGACCCCGCCGGGGTCATACGTATCTTGCATAACGGCTCCCCCCCCCCCTTTCAAAATCCTGGCTACGTCCCTGCACCAAGTGCGAGTTATCTCGTTCGCTTTTTACATGGGTTGTTATATGTTCAAAGGGCGCCCCAATTGTGCCGCTCGAGTGTGCTACCGGCAACATTACACAACAAACATACATACGTCATTTGTATGTTATCGTCTAGGTGTATCTTTCCCGAACTACCAGCCATTGAGTCTGTGGGTGTAAAATGTATAACAAAGAAGTTATAAACGCTAGAATGTTACCCCGATTTTGACAAGTATACTGCCCCCCCCCCCTCAACAACACCCTGTACACTCGTCGCTGGCAGACAACGTGTTAACAGTTGTATATATTTGTATTCACTGTTCAGTCCATTTATAATAATATATTTATACTTTCATTACGTTCGTGATTACATAAATGTGCAGTGAACTGTTTCCAAGATACATATTTTTAGTTTAGTTCTAATAAATATGAATGTAAATGATTCTGGTTAATTACTGCATTTAATCAATCAAATAAATCATGATTTTTTTTTTAATATAATATTATTTATTTAAAAAAGCAGATGGAGACCAAGTTATACATACATTTGATTATTGTTAAATTGTGTATGTATTTTATCCATGTATTCTGGCTTATTATGCATAAAATGTGTCAATAATTCACTTAGTGTGATAAAGTCCGACCAAAGGTTTACTAGTTTCATCATTTAATTAATTATTTAATTAACAATGTAGGGAGTAGTAGACTCAAGTGGAGCGAGGTTTAATGAAGTTGAAGGTGTCTGTAGTAACATGGCATATGTAACTTTCTTGAATTAGTTAATAATTATGTAAATGTCACACTATTTTTTTAACCAATTTGTGAAGGCGAAGTCTGTGTTTAATTGGTAGCACTTATAGATATTGGGGATTGAAAGGGAAAGAGAAAAAGGAAGAAAAAAAAAGCACTCTAGGTGGGAAAGGAAAAGGAAGCTAAGGCAGGTTGTAGGTAGGGAATGGATGGCAGGACAAATGGGAGGTGTAGGAAGATGAGGGGGTATGGATGAAAGGAGAGTGGTGGGAAAGGGTAGGTACGAAGGTAAGGGAATGTATAGGGATATGAATTCCAGGGTTGGTGGGGAGGAGTTTACATTTGTAGATATAGGAAGAAAGTGTAAGAAGCAGAGAAGTAATAGAAAAGTAGTTGGAATGAAGATTGTTTCTATGGAAAAGTGTAGAAGAGGAGGTTGAGGGGTGGGGGCTAGAATGCGTGTGATCGAGGGTTGGTATGTAGTTAGTATTTTGGCATTTAAATCATCGGTGTAATTCATTGAATCATATTACTGGTTGGATTTTTAACTTTGGTTATTTCTTCATCATTTATTTTTTAACATGAATGTTGTGTTATTTAAAATGTCTATTTCAACATAAGAGTGTATGTACCTTGTAGGATGTATTGGGCTGAATTCTAGCTTCCAAAATTGTTATGGAATACTACTTTCTCCCCCAGAGCTGAATATGTATTTATATTTATTTCAATGGCTGGGATAATAATGTAAAAGCCATATTATAATTCTTTGCTATATAAGACTAATAATAATAATATAATAATAATAATAATAATAATATAATAATAATAATAATAATAATAATAATAATAATAATAATAATAATAATACTATTATTAGGCAGCCTATTAATATTATTATTGTTATTATTATTATTATTATATAATGATAAAAAATAAATAAAACAAGGAAAACTATTTACCCATAATATTACTATGTATATAATATAACAATATGTATTACAGAACTACTATATTGTTTTTATTTATTATTAAACAATGTTTAAATAAAATTGAATTTAGATTTTGTTTGATTAATGAAACATAATTTAATGTAATTAGTTTGATGTGTATGCAATACTAGTGATCAATATTTACCTTGTCTGCTATTGTTGTGTGCATGACCTTTTACCCAGTTTCCTTATTTTTTTTCTTCTATTGATTTGACTTGTGTGACTGTATGTTCGCATTCAACAGCTGTCTCGTACTAGCTCCATGAGTGACCTATCCCAGGAGGTCAGTCAGCATCTGGGCGGACAGGTAGCAACCGATATTCTCTATCATTGCGGCAGTAATAGTAATATAACTAAAATGGCCTACTTTGCATGCTTTCAGTTAGTCACTGTCATCTAACAGTTTGTAGATGTGATGCTAACTTGCAGTGGCGGAATTAACCTGGGCCTGAGATCAATTTATGTAGTTTACCATTATAGCCATTTCAATTCTTAATAATTCTACAGTATAAGTAAAATAATTAGTGAGAAACAATAGTTTTAAAAAAATACATGGGTTTATAATGTGCCAACTAGCCCTTTAACTACACTCTATCGAAACGAAGATGGTGATAAGGCTTCAAGATGGAAGGTGGTTTGGCGTAGCTGTTTCCCTTCAGGTTCTGAACCTTGTTGTAGAGAGTTCCAAATCACCCTGACCATTCTTGGCTGGCCATGCTTCAATACCCCAGCTGGCACTTTTGACAGTGGCTCACACCAGGTTTCAGCCCTAGGTGCTAGTATTTCATGGCTTTTAAATTAAATAAACATTGAGACCGCCCTCAACAATATTGATTGTAACATCACGCCTAATATACCAAGATAAAAAAGAAAATAAAATAATAATGAAAATATGAAAGAGGAGATTATAGTATGAGAATAAAAAATGAATAAAAGGCTGTTTACCAAGTCAGTCAATTCAAATAGCATGTCCATACTAGCCTTTCTATCTTCTTATTATCACCCTTGTCACACTATAATTTCTTGCCATACTCCTTCCTTAGTTAATGTCCATTCCTTCTTTTGTCCTACTTTTGTCATTCTGCTACTATTGTAATGCTACCCTCCTCCTTCTCTTCTCTTTTCTCTTCTCTCAATCTCCTTCTTTTGTTCACTTTTCCCATCTGTTGCCATGCTTTTCCATACTCTTGCCATACTGTACTTTCTTCCCTTGTCCCATCTATGCCTTTACTGTATCTTACCTTCCCTTTGTCATTTCTCTCGCCATGCTTCTCTTACATGGTATGGTCCTTCACTTGCCATGCACTACCCTCCTCTAATATTTGTGCACCTCCATTCCATTGGCATTCTCCTCCCAGTGCCATTCCCATTTGCCATGCTCATTTCCCCTTTCCAAACCCCTTGGATATCCGCCACTGCTAACATATAGGAATAGAACACTTATAGTAAACATGCACTAATTTAGTTGTATTTTATTATTTTCACTAATTGTTTTGAGTTTGCATTAATTATATTATTTCCTTAACAATAACAAAGTTGTACTTAACCTTCATAAAGTTTTGTTGTTAAATGATATTAATTATGAATTTATTTGTTGATTAATAACACAAATCCAATAAATACATGTTGTATATAAATGACATTGTATTCAACTATGGTGTTTGGGTCATTCTTCCATGATCAACTGTTGAAATAGCATTAAAGGTGTTAAGAAAGTATAAAAGTGTTTTGCTACAGAGGTGGTTTCTGAAATGAAGGGTTTTGTTTAAAGGTAAATTACAAGTCCTCATTTAATAGATAAAGGATACTGATAGGAAACGAATTATGAATGTAAGCAGTCTTAATTATTTGTTATTAAACATGATTTTTAGGATCGGCTTTTTTTTTTTTTGCTTTATTAAATCTCTATAAGTGCTGTGTCATGATAACTTCTTTGATTGCATCCGAATCTAACAAAGTAGGGAAATTCCCCGAAAAAAGGTTATGGAATTAAAGGTTATTATTTACAGTTCATCCCACAACTCAAAAGGTATCATCATTTATTGTTTAATCTCTTATCTCAATTAGTACTGCGGCAGGGGGCAGGGATTAAGCTCTCCATCAAACATCGGAACAAAGAAGTTATCAATGTGAATTTTTTTTTTATTTCAAACATATCATACTGTAAGTTCAGCTTAACATGACTCAAAGTTACCCAATTTCAGTCAGGTAGCTTTCTGTCTGTTTATATTATGATTATTGTTGAAATAGTAGACTAGTAGCTATTACTGTATATCCATGGAGGTTTTATTATATCAATGATACTGTTATTTTATGGTGCTATTCATGCCTTGCATGTAAAAAACTACCGTATTTATTTGAATAAACGCTTGGGTAGTTTATTGTTGAGAAGGGTTTCCAATGGGGATTTTTATTTAAGGGAGGCCTTTATTCAAGGGAGGTGTTATTTGAAAGAAGTGTTACTTTTTTTGGTGTAAAATGGATATGTATATACTCGCTAATAAACACCCTTTAATTTCACTCGTATATTTGAGGTAGGTGTTTATTGCAAATGAGGCTCTAGAGGTGGGGGGGGGGGCGGATGGCGTTTATTAATAGTGCAGTGACGTTTTTGTTCAAAGTAGGGCGTTTATTCAAATATATATACGGTATGTCCTTAATTGTCTACATTAACCAGGCTTTAACTACTGTAATGTACTCTAAATAATTGCCCTCACATTGGCTGACATATTTGCAGGTACACTTATGTAGTCTGATTGCAGTAAGATTGATTAAAATAATAAAAATGTGATTACATAGCCAGTCAATTTTGGAGAGCTCAGGATGATACTGTTTTTAACACCCAATCTAATGGAATTAATTATGCTGTGATAGTCACCTAAGTTATTTGTAGAATAGATTATAATTTAATTTCTGTTGATACTAATTTGCTTACTCACTAACAGGTCTATTTGGATGTTGATTTGCTTAGGTCCAATACAATTGTATGTTACAGATTTATTTTAACATTATACCCCTCTTTTAAGTTTCTATATCCTCCTCAAAGTTTACACCCCTCCCTTAGTACTGGTAGATAGTATTTGCTTTTTTCCCTAAATCTCTGCAAATTTCCATCAATTTTTCTTCCCAAGTTTATTTTTCCCTTCTGAGAAAGGTGGGTATTTCTAAGCAGGCTATAAATTCTGATGTTTTGCACAGTTCTTTTTCTTTTTTTCTTATATTTTTAAAATTTACTCTTCATAATCATATGCAGATATTAATTATCAAGCGATTTGTATCTGTAATATGTATTTTAAACATAATGTTCTAGATTGTTTTTTCTCTCTATTATGTTCCTTTTTTTCAAAAGTTTTTATTACTGTAGTTCATTGGGTATAAGCTCTTCTCATTTGAAAAATATAATTGGGCTGTTTTTTGGTGAGTTTATACATAAAGACCAGAAAGTGCCAATAGTGGACCTAACAGGCCAAGATAGGCAAAGCAGATCTAGCCTAGGCCTCAAAGTAACAACTGCCAATAGTGGACAAAAACAGGCCAAGATAGGCAAAGTAGATCTAGCCTAGGCCTCAAAGTAACAACTTTTTCTCATGTCCAAAAACAACTCCAAACATCATAATGTTTATGTAGAGCATCTGATGTGCATGTTTTTCTTGTGAAGCGGATTGCTCTATAAAATCGTCATTGGCATATTCTTGGTCCTTAATTGTGCCTAAATAAATAAAGTAATAATAAACGTAAAGTTGTGGCTTATATTCTGTTGAAGCAGTTTGCACGAAAAAATGATTTAAAATTATGAACTAAACTTGTATCTGATTTTTCTACTGTATTTTTATTACTTTTGTAAATTCAGTTATCTAACTACACTACATATATATTACGCTTTTTTAAATAATATTAATTAATATTTCAACTTCCATTACATAACCTCAATTTATATTTAATCCAAAATGAATTTTGAAATTCAGATCATTATTATATAGTGTCTTTATGCATGGTATTTTATTTAAATTTTCTAATATTGTCGCCTAAACCTCTACTACTTTGTAGGGGTTATTAACATAATGGGTTTTCCAATCAGTGTTGGAGCATTAAGAATTTTTTTTCATTAATATATAATTACTTGAGCCTGTAATAATCTGCTCATGTTCCACCCATGACTATATTTTCTTGTAATACAGCATGTCTTCTTCATATCTCTGCAATCACGCAGTAATATAATTATATTTCTTTTATTTTAATTGAAACACAACACCAAGGTCATAAGAATATTCAGGGACATTAAACTGCATCTCAATGTCTTTAGAAACTCACCCTTTATTCAATGTGTGACCATGGGTCAGAAACCAGTCACTTGTTGACACTCAGGAGCAGATGTGTGTGTGATGGGGGGATGGGGTAGTGCATGGGACATTTTTAAATGTTAATACATAACAATGCCACGTATATACTGTATATATGCCATGTTATGAATAAGTATAGTTGACAAATACATGCCCCCCCCCCCCTTTCTTCCCATTTGTAAAATTCTAGATCCGCCCCTGCTACTGCTAGTTATGAATAAGTATAGTTGACAAATACATGCCCCCCCCCCCTTTCTTCCCATTTGTAAAATTCTAGATCCGCCCCTGCTACTGCTACTTTTAGATAAGTGGGTGCGAGGGGAATAGATATCAATCTCAGTATTAATGTGGCTGAGTGATGCAATCCCTTTTCTGATTTGTTGATTACAGCTTGGCACTCCCTGTAGGGTAATGGCCATCACATTATACACGCACTGCTTGATAGATATTAATCTTGCTGTGGTTGGCCATAAAATATCCGTCTGGTTATTTAATGTTAAGAATGTAATATCAAATAAAAACAACGTTTTGTTTTTAATAATCTATATACTGTACCTGTGTATATAGAATCAATGTGGCTGCATGTAGTATACATGAATAATCAAATAAATGAATAATCGAATAATGGTAGAAACATGCTCGAAATAAAGGATGATGATGTAAAAATCGCATCGTACATAGCCTATTCAACAAAAAAGTTCCTTATCAATTGTTTGGAAAAGTTCCCCTGGCACTGGCAGAAATTCAACCCGTGATCTGTCGCTGTCAAGTAATAAAGTTTTGTGGCTCAACATTTAAACTAAAAAATTAGCTTTTTTCCCCCTGGCTTATGATAACTCCAGACCACTTAGCAGTAATCTATCTTCAGAACATGATGTATTATTACACTATTTATTATTATTATTATTTATATTATTATTATTATTATTATTATTATTATTATTATTATTATTATTATTATTGTTTATTATATATATTTATTCCAATTTATGGTCCATTTCAGGGACAGTCAAACCAATGGGACTCAACAGCTTCAGCAGAGCCAGCCGTACCTGCGATGCCGATGATGTTCAATCCTCAGCAATTCTCTCAACAGAGCTTCCAACCACCTATGATGCAACCAAGTCCCTCAACTTCTGGCCCGACCTCTAGAGCTTATCGCCAACGAAGGCAGTACCCGACTCAGAAATAACAAGAGATGTCAAGTACACAATGCCTTACTGTTATGAACACTAGATGACAATGGGATTAATATATTATTTAAATAATGAAATATATATAAAAGAACATTCGAAATGCTTCCAAATTAAAATTTTGAATGATTGTGTAAATTATATTGAGTTCAGAATAAATTTACTATGTACTGTAACATTACATAACATAAGCTTCAAATATGAATAAATAAAAAACAAGCTAATTAGGTTGTAGTATTATGGAAGGGATTACAATGCTTCATTGTTTTTACAGTACAGTAATAAGATGTGGAGGTTTAGCATTTTAGAATTCAGTGGAGTAAACTGTTATATATTTATGATAACTGAGTGATATCATGTAGAGCCAAGAATGGCTACAATTTAAATTTTGTTTGAATCAATTAATTCTCATTAAATCTCTTAATTAAAAAAATTATTCATTGTAAGTGCACTGAACTTAACATACGGACTCATTTTCCATTGTCTATTTTTTTTATTGTTAGAGACAGCGCTAATTTGTAATTCTTGGATATTGTTGCTGAGGCGAGACTTTTTTTATACTCTGTTTATATTTTAAAGATCGTCAGTGGAGGGTGGAAAAAATATAAAATAATATATTTTTTTCTTATTTAGCAAATAGTTTTCCCAAATACATCTAGACGAAGGTGGATATATAAATATAATTTTATTGTTGAATGTAAACAGTGTAGTAATGGGAAGGCTAAATGCTTTAAGTTTTATATAATTAGGAAAAAGTATACATATTTTTTATTTTTGGATATTTAAAGGCAGCGGCGGAAAGAAAAAGAAAGAGGAAAAGAAAACTTGCATTTTTTATGGAATTCCCATTTTCTTGTTGCAGCGGGTGTGCTAATTGGCCAGATAATCAAATTTTATTTTTATTTGAAATCATCATTATTTGCAGGTGTGGCGTGTTCTTTAAACAAGGTATAAAAAAAGGTCTCGCCTAAGGTCCATCAAAATGACAGCTGAAACGTACAGTCGTAAAATTGGCGAGTATTCCTATTTTATAACACGTTCTGATTGGTCATTATGTTTAAAACTCGAGAATTATCCATTTTATTTTTTTCTGCAATATGAAAGGCAGCTAAGGTTTCTTTATTAAATTCCTACTGGAAAAACAACAAGTTACCAATGAAAGTATAATAAATCACAATTCATCACAAAACAAAAATAATGATCACTCCAATAATTATAATTTATTACGAAATTAATTATTTAGAATGGTTTTTTTTTTAATTGATTAATTAGTTTAGTTTATCAAACATAAAGTTACAAAACACATGATACCTTGGTGGAGGGTAGGGCTGCTTTTGTTGACCTAGATTAGTGTAATTTGTGCAATTGATTTAGAAATTTTACTTTTGCTTTATTTCATCCCGCAGTCGTCTGCATTGATATACTTTTTTATTTGAGTGCTATCTTAATATTGTTGTTAAGTTAAACAATAATAATAATAATAATAAAAAAATAACAATAGTAAAACAATGAAAAGAAGCTAAAAAGAAAAATAAGGATAGAGGTCGATTTGATCGACTAAGGTCGTTGACACTGTTTGGTGTTTGTGTGAAGTCCAGCTCGTGAGTGGCAGTCTCTATTACATTTTATTATTTTATTTGAACCATATTTATCGAGGTTGGTGGTTCAACCATCTACCTACTGCTGATCATTTAGATCATTTGAATATCGACAGTTTGTTGCATAAACTATAAACTCCTTGTCATTTATCCATATCATAATAAAGTACTGTAATATTTTTAATATAAAAAATATACTACAGTGTAATATAGATCGTAATATAAATTATGTGATTATCAATTGTTTAAGGAATTTTAGGATTAACTATGGATGTATCAGTCACTAATACCTCCATGACTAGAAGTTTAGAAGAACTTTACCTCCCATAAATTATTAATCTTTTAACACCAATAGTTCCTGTAATGCGCAAAAGGTTCCTGGGATCGGCTTCCTCTACTAGATCTGTAACCCGGATATAACTTCAGGCGCTTGAACATTTGTGAAACAAAGTTTAATGATAACTGATTTCCTTAGTGGTCTAGTAGCAACCGATTTTAACAAAGAGCGCTCATTGATTACTGTTCTGTAGTCGAGGCATCTATAATTACAGGTAAGCATGCAGTTAAATATTACCAGTTAGTATAGCCTATAAATCGTTGTGTATATTACCTCGCAAAGCTTAGGGCTTGTCATTCTTTTTCGTTAAAACCATCTTTTTGACGTATTTAAATTATAGGCCTAATAGATATTAGTCTTTAAATATCTTTAGATATAGTTTTTAAATTAGTAATATCGTTTAAATTAAGATTTAAAATTAGTATTTTCGCGTATCTAGACATATTGGATCTTTGTATGGCTGTCGTTTTTTCAGTGTTGAACTGACCATATTGTGAATTCTATCTTATCTTATCTTAGGCATATCATATCTTGTCTTGTCTCTTCTCATCTCATTCTATCCTATCACATCTGATCATTTCTTATCTCATCTACCTATCATTTGTCTTAGCTTATCTCAGTTCAACTCATCATCTTGTATACTCATCTCATCATTTCTCGTCTCATCTCATCTTGTCTCATTTCATCTTATCTCAATTCATGGCATCTTACTGCGTTTCATCTCATCATGTCTCATCTTTAAATTTCATTTTATCCATGAAAAATTAATATCGTCTCATCTTATCTCATCTCGACTTACCTCCCCTTAGCTCATCTTATCATCTCGCCTAACACCATCTCAAACCTAAATTTGTCTCAGCTTATCCCAATGATCTCATCTCACATCTCATCTTATCTCAAATTAATCTCGTCTCATCAACTTATCTCCCCTTATCTCATCTAATCATCTCACCTAACACCACCTCAAACCTAAACTTGTTTCAGCTTATCGCAATGGTCTCATCTCATATCTCATCTTATCTCATAAATTAATCTCATTTCATCTTATCTCAACCTACCTCCCTTATCTCATTTAAGCCTAAATCTCGTCTCATCTTATCTTATCTCAACTCAACTTATCTCCCCTTATCTCATCTAATCATCTCGCCTAACAGTACCATTTCAAGCCTAAAATTGTCTCATCTTATCGCAATGATCTCATCTCATCTCACATCTCAACTTATTTCCGCTTATCTCATCTAATCATCTCGCCTAACACCATCTCAAGTCTAATCTTGTCTTACCTCACTGCATCTCATCGCAGTGATCTAATCTTATCTCATCATCTCACTTACAACTGCTTTCATCTTACCTTATCTAATCTCATCGCATTTATTCAATTCTCAATTATCTCATTTCATCTCATCATCTCTTTCTGCCATCTCATCTCGTCTCACCTCATGTTTTCTTAATCAACTTCTTTCACTTCACTTGCTATCATTTTTTTTTAATTGTTTTATCCCAATTGATATGCTTCCTAGTTATTTTTTTTTATTGTTTTATCCCAATTGATATGCTTCCTAGTTATGATTATCTATCAAACTTTGACATTGTTTCAGATTGAAGATGAGATTACTTTTGGTTGTATTCACTTTTCATTTACTGAGAACATGTGAATCCGTTAAACGTAAGTAAATGAACACAAAATGTAAGGAGTAAACATTTTTAGTTCCTATAAATTCTTTAAGCATTTTTGTAATTTGTTCTAGTAATAACCACTAGTATTCTGCACACTCCACAAATACCAATAAAAATCATAGTTGATTTATAGGCCTATATCATTTAGATCACAGGTGGGCAAAGTGCACGCTCCCCGTCAGCGATTTTCTAGCGGCCCGCGACAAAGAAAAAGAATTCTAGACCTACCTTTTCAGGACCCGTGAGCTGATTTTTTTTTTTTTTTTTTTTTTTTTTTTTTTTTTTTTTTTTTTTTTTTTTTTTGTTACATTAAGAAAATTAGAATTTTGAACATAAAAGTCATTAAAACACACTTCAAATGTCGGGAAAGCCCATTTCCCGCCATCTAGGTATCAACATTTTCAAGGGGGAGAACCCCTGGACCACCCTTTCTTTTTGGGATTTATCGATTCATGGCAAAAAGAACACGCAAGCAACTACTCATTTGTTTATGTATGAATACACACATAAAATAAAAAATGAGAAAAATTTACCTGACTGTTTTCAAGAGGGGAAAACCTTGAATTTTGAAGAACTTAAAATACATTAAAATACATTTCAGAAGTCAGGAAAGCTCATTTCCCGCCATCTAGAAATCGAAATTTTCCCGGGGAACACGGACCTTTTCTTTGGAGTTCATTGATTAATTGAATCATTTTCAAGAGTTGGGGAGGGGGCACTTTGAATTTTGAAGAAATTAAGAGTCATTAAAAGACACCTAAGAAGTCGGGAAAGCTAATTTCCCGCCACCTAGGAATCAAAATTTTCCCGTGGAAGAACCACAGGACCCCCCCCCCCCCAACTTTCTTTTTGGGATTTATCGATTCATGGAAAAAAATACGTATGCAACTTGCTCAAAATTTTTTTTATGTTTGTATACACACATAAGGCCTATTTACTGTAACAACAATGGAAAAAAAATTATTACCTTTAATTTTAAAGAATTTAAAGTCGGGAAAGATCATTGCCCACCACTTAGAAATCAACATTTTCCCGGGAGGAACTCCAACCTCCCTTTCTTTGGGTTCATTAATTCATTATAATAATTTTCAAGAGGGGAAAACCTTAAATTTTGAAGAAATTAAAAGTAATTAAAAGACACCTCAGAAGTCGGAAAAGCTCATTTCCCGCCTTCTAGGAATCAAAATGTTCCTGGGGGAGAACACCCGGACCCCCCTTTCTTTTTGAGATTTATCGATCGATTTATCGAAAAAAAAGTCGTATGCAACTACTCAATTTTTTGTGTAGGCCTATGTATACACACGTAAGGCCTATCTACTGTAATAACAATGGGAAAAATTTACCTGACCGTTTTGAAGAGAGGAAAACCTTGAATTTTGAAGAACTTTTAAAGTCACTAAAAGATACTTCAGAAGTCGGGAAAGCTCATTTCCAACCATTTATAAATCAACAATTTCCCGAAAAGAACCTGAACCTCCCTTTTCTCTTTGGGTTCACTGATTCATTATAATAATTTTCAAGAGGGAAAAACCTTGAATTTTGAAGAACTTAAAAGTAATTAAAAGACACCGCAGAAGTCGGGAAAACTCATTTCCCGCCTTCTAGGAATCAAAATTTTCTGGGGGGAGGACCCCCGGACCCCCCTCCTTTTTGGGATTCATCGATTCATGGAAAATTCGTATGCAACTACACATTTTTTTAAAATGTTTATGTATGTATACACTTAAGGTTTATTTACTGAATAACAATGTTAAAAAATTACCTGACCGTTTTCAAGAGGAAAAGCCTTGAATTTTGAAGAACTTAAAAGTAATTAAAAGACACCCCAGAAGTCGGGAAAGCTCATTTCCGGCCTTCTAGGAATCAAAATTTTCCTGGGGGAGGACCCCCGGACCCCCCCCCTTCCCCACCTTTCTTTTTGGGATTCATCGATTCATGGAAAATTCGTATGCAACTACTATTTTTTTTTTAATGTTTTGTGTGTATAGACACATAAGGCCTTTACTGTAATAACAATGGGAACAAATTACGTGACCGTTTTCAAGAGGGGAAAACCTTGAATTTTGAAAAACTTAAAAGTAATTAAGACACCTCAGGAGTCAGGGAAAAGCTCATTTTCCGCCATCTAGGATGGACCCCCCTTTTCTTTTCAGCTTATCGATTCATTGAAAAAAGAATACGATATGCAACTACTCATTTTCTTAAGGTATACACACATAACAGGCCTATTTACTGTAATGAGAAATTTTACCTTACTGTTTTCAAGAGGGGAAAACCTTGAATTTTGAAGAACAAAATCATTAGACACCCAGTTCAAAAGTCGAGAAAGGTCATTTCCAGCCATCTAGAAATCTAAATTTTCCCGGGGGAGGAATGTTGACCCCACCACCTAGGTTTGATTCCCGATCTGCATGATTCATATTCCCATTCATCTTATAAGTGGGCCTCCCCCCCCCCCCACTTTAAAAAACGTTCCGCCGGCCCTGAATGAACACAAATGTAAGGAGTAAACATTTTTAGAAGTTCCTAAACATAGTTACCAACCGTCTCGCATCGTGCGGGGCGATCCCGTATTTCGAAGTGGTTTTTGTTGAAACACGTATTTTGCAGAAATACATGCGTGATCACAAATATATCACGCATTCAGCACAAAAAAAAAATCCTGTAACTAGAGTCATTGAAGGCTTTCATTATCTCGTTCGAGAATCAATTCACGGAGAAAATATCTCTTTCTCAACCCAGCCAATAACGCACTTAGTAGAATCTAGGAGGCACACGCGATCTTGCTTGCTCATTGTCGCAACCAACCGTTTATTATGTGACTGACACCCGGACCCCCACCGGGGCTTTGCCCGGCAACCCGGGGCCCTGTTTGCTCCGTTCCCTAAGCCAAACTCTTGTGTAGTCACGCATTTCAAATCTCTCGGGTTGGTAACTATGTATAAATTCTTTAAGCATATTTATAATTTGTTCTAGTAATAACCACTAGTATTCTTTACACTCCACAAACACCAATCAAAACCATAGTTGATTTATACAGTATACTGTATCATTTAGATGGATGGATGGATTTATTCGGTGTATACCAAGGATAACCCACGGAAGTCTGAAGACTTATTTCCAGTGAAGTCCTTCTGGTGGTGGATGGGCAGTGCACGAATTTTTCCGAATAGTAGGCCTAATGCACAAACATGGGCTATAGTGCACACGGGACCAATGGCCTTAACGTCTCATCCAAAAGTTATCCTCATCGTAACCTGTCTTTCAGCCCTTCAGCTAAACAAGGAGAGCTGCGATAGGAAATTAACCGGGGAATTTGAGATCTCCACGTCTCAGTAGTGGCGTATCTAGGGAAGGGCAGGGGACCCCCCTCCCACTTTCCCCCGCAAATATCACGGTCAAGTAGTTAAAAATCACCTAAAATATCACCATATTTACGAATTAGCGCCTCTTAACTGCTCATCGAGCCCCCTTCACCTTCGCCCCCCATCGCAAACAACATACCTATGCCCTGTCTCTTATACACATCTAGATGTGTATAATTTCAAGACTTTTAGATCCGCCACTGCGTCTCAGCGCGCACACAGTGGTTACCACCGGTCTAGCCGAATGCGCTACTGCACATTTTAATTAATGTCATGAAAATGTTAATAAATTATTTATGTAATGAACATTAATTATACTGTTATCATTGAAGTTTAATTTCATCCCTTTTCTTAGGTTGTTCGATGCCAGAGAGACCAGAAAATGGCAACTTCTATTTTACTACCAGAAGAGAGAATAAAATTGGCGGTTTTGTCAAATTCACCTGTGATCCCGGCTACGATTTGAATGGACAAAAAAAAATTAAGTGCCTTAAATCAACAAAAAATTGGGCAACCAAGTTTCCTACATGCGAAATTGAAGGTATGAAAAAACTTTCCGCCACTGAATACAGTAAATACTTTCAGTTTCAGTCGATTTAAAATTCTTTAATTGCTTTGCATGCAATCTTGAGCAAATAGCCACAACACAGGAAAAACACAAGAAAAACTATTTACAATGGTAACTATATATTATACAGTATAGGGAAGTAATTTCTCTATGGTCAAATCACCGCAATCCAATTTCCAACGTTGAATATGGTAAATACGCAGTTCGAATGTTAGATAGCGCTTAAATTGCAACAAGGCCCGTTAAACATTTCACAATAACTATTACCTCCGGTCATTAGCCCAAATTGATCAGCTTCTGTTGAATGGTTGAATTAAATACGGTTTATATAAAAAATAAATCAATAAAATATGGGGCCCATACTCAGCTCTTCTATCATTCTATGATATTGCAGCTGCATTTTGTGTTTGAACCAGGAACCCGCTAGCACTCCTCGGCGGAGAAAGACAACCGTAGGTAAAGTGCCTTGCCTAGAAACACAAGCGAAATCCACAGCGAGGGATTGAACATCCGACCTCAAGATTTCCATCACTTGTATACCTCAAAAAGATTTACATAAATATTCTATTCATGTAAAATTAACCATGCCTCAGAGTCGAGTATTTATTCTAATGATGTTGACATTTTAGATTTTTCTCAGTGTGGAATTAGCGGTGGAATTGGCGGAAGCAACTTACAACGATCAAGAAGAGTGGTTGGCGGTGCTGACGCCAGACCCGGGGCTTGGCCGTGGCAGGTTGCTTTCTATGACAATGCACAAGTAAGTGCAGCAATTTTCTGTCACATGGGGTATAGGGTTAAACAAATGTGTGGCAATTTGTCCTTAGCTGAGAGAGCGCGTGTGCATTTTTCCATCCGCACGTCTTGAACTTGAAGTAGAAGGAAAGTGTGGCATGTTGTGCTCTTTCCAATTGCGAAATCGTTTAAGATATTATTAACTTCTTATATTTGTTAACACTTCAGAGCTTTAAGAGAACGTACCGCATTTTCTATAGCCCCTACCAAACCGTGGAAAAAATCCCCGATTAGTACTAGTATTCGCCCCTCTTCCCTGCAAAAGCATGACCTGGTGACGTCTCTTTATGATTTGTTTGCTTTTGGATACTGAGAGTTATTGCTGATTAGAATGCTAGTAGGTCTATGTCAATACTTTTGTATAAGTGTAAATGAGAGTAATTGGTAGACACTACAGCAATTTAATATATTTCTCTAGCAGATGTCTACTATACGCTTCAACAAGTCTCCATTTGAAAAAAAAAAATAACAAAAACATATGAAGGGGGATATAGAAAAATAAAGAAGTCGAACACAATTAACAAATAAAACAACAGGTTCAATGACGAGTATTAAGCTTTTTACGATATCAATCGCAAACAACATACCTATTTGCCTACCTGCCTGCCTGTTATTAGTGGCGTGTTTGTTATTACTTGTATTGCAGGATTTTCTTTTATTCCTCTTCAAAAGACATGACAAAGATTTCAAAGCCAAAAAAAGTTCATTAAAATATTAAAGTGTTTTTATCATTAAATAAAGGCAGAAAAAAGAGAGAAAAAAATAAAAACATGACAGAAAAAAAGAGTCATTCCTTTAAATTGAAAAAAAAAGACCACTCCTAAAATTTAACAAGTTAATTTCCACAAAATCAGATAAGTAGCGGTAAAAAATATCCTTTAAATCCACACATCTTTTATTTTTTTTAAATAACAAAACCAGGAATCTACAGTAAACAATGATTATGATTATTGCATTCTCATCACATTATTTTTTTTTAACACCGTCTTCTCTTGTAAATATCTTTTCTTTTTCTTTTTTATTCCATGGAAATATATTATTTTAATTATGTTGATCTCAACAGTAGTTTTAACTTATGGTGAGTTATTCTCTAACATACAATCCCCAAGAAGATACAAGCCAATTGCATATAAGCCAATGGGGACAGAAGATAGAGAGAGAGAGAAAAAAAAACAAAAACAAAAACAAACAAAAAAATAAACCTCTCTTGATTTTTTTCTTCTTCTCGCATATCATAAGCCAGAACCATTATATCATATGAGTTATCATTCCCATCTCTTCTTAAATTTTGATCATTTTTGTTTTCTTTTGTAAATAAGATTTTCTATTTTGTGGAAATACCTAATTTTATTAATAAGTACACCTCTAGTGGGTTTGATCTTTATTTTCCAAGGAAAAATATATAACTTGGTGATGTGTAGTATAAGATTAAACAACATCTTATTTCTGGCACACTTTAAACCAAATAACATGGACCATTTATCTAGGTCAATATTGAGCAATGTTTTTAAGTATAACCAAATATCTCTAACATACCTACAATCCCATAAGAGATGCAAAATATTTTCTGTATTGCTTTTACAAAACGTACATAAAGGTGGAATATCTATGAATAATTTTATATTGGAAATATTGTAATTTTGAATCAGTGGTGCATTCAAAATGTATTTTATAAGCAAAAAGCCAGTCGAAATTAATAGGGAATGTAGTTTTAGAATTCCATTTCAATTCAGAAATTCGGTTTCGAAGAATGCTTACCGGTACTTTTTAGCTTACAATAAACATTTTTACATAATTTTAGCCAATCTATTGGAATTGCTGATATTATTTTGTAATACTATAAAAAAAAAAAACCAAACGTGGTATCAAATTTGGTCTTGAAGTTATTATAACTTTAAACAGTACCTCCTTCGTCTAAAGTATCATTTACATATTTTACTTTATGCAAGAGAGTTGAAGGAGGTAATAAAACATTATTATTTGACTTAATCAGACTATTACACCATATAATATGAAGCTTTGGGTTAATAATACTCTCACCATTTGTAAAAATATATTTGCTCGATGCCACCAAAACATGTTTTATAAATTCTTTTTTTTTTCATGTCCAAAAAATTTCATTATGTTTAAAATTACATTTCCAGATTAGACTTCCACCTAACAATTTAGTAGAGTAGTGCCAAAAAAGGTCCATTTATTTGGTTTATTTAAAAACAGTCTTTGGATCCATATAGTTTTTGTGCTATGGCAGAATGACTTAATGTGAATCATTTTTAGCCCGTTCTCATTAAGGTCCGAAATGAGCGTGGATCTATTTATTTTATCAAGTTTATTATGCCATATGAACCTGAAAAAGGTACTGCTAAGCTCTGCGAAAAAGGAATTTGGTGGATCTGGTAGTTATTTTTCAGATAGGTGAGAGGTGTAACAACCGATAATGTAAAAATGGCGCATAATGTAAATAAAAAAGTGCTTAACGCATAATGTAAAAAGGTTTGACACTTAATGTAAAAAAATTACGCATAATGTAAAAATCAACACATAATGTAAAACATTTTGCTAACGCATAATGTAAAGACTTTTGACACGTAATGTAAAAACATTTTCTAACGCATAATGTAAAAACTTATCAACGCATAATGTAAAAACAAGTCTTCTTTCCTCACGACTGTTACTTTAACCTGCTAGTGTCATCAATGATACCTGCCTGCCTGTCGGTTATTGTAAGTGCGACTTAACGGTTCACCTGTATCTCAGAGCTTCTTCTTGGACAATTTGTAAACAATTACTAAGGTTACTAAACCTTCACGCCCATTGACTCCAGCTAAATTCATTGGGGATAAGCACGATGGAAACGATAAAAACACGTAAGTCATAATGATCGATGTAAAAAACCAAGACAGCGACATATTATACACCTAGTTTAAACTAAGGTCATACTAGGATAAACGCGTGTTTCAATATTACGTAAGACCGTTTGTAACGTGGAAAAAAAATAAAGAATATTAGAAAATCGGATAGATGATGTGGGTCATACTTATTTCTCTTTAAAATCCCCCTCCCAACAATATGCTGTGTAATAATTACAGAAAAAAAACCCCAATATTGGTTAATTTCGGTAATTTGGATTAATTTTGTTAATCATAGTGATGGTTCCTTTTGGATTTTTGTTTAAATTTTGGAGTTAAGTTTTAATTTTTTTTATATATATATTTATATATTTTTTGCAATTTTTGGAGAAATTTCTTTGGGAATTTTTGAATTTTTAATTTTGAAATTTTTGGAATTTTGTTTTGAAAATATTTGGAAACATTTTGGATTTTTTGGATTTTTCTGTAATTTACACAGCGAAATATTATTCACATCATCTATCTGAACCTTAAAGGGGGACCTTAAAGGGGGAGTGCGGGGATATGAGACAAGTGGCCATATATTGCTTATTTAACCTTTCCTGAGTTCGGGAAAAATACTTACAAAAATTCAAAATGTTGAGATGTAACGATAATTACAGAAACAAAACATGATATAATGAGACAGGAAAACCAGGTGAAAACGAAGCTGGTCACTTTTTTCAGTAGCTTGGTAGCATTTTCTAACCAACTCATTAATATTCAAGACCAGTCTGTCAATTTTGGCGAGCAGCTGATCGAAAAATCGTCCCGACGATAGAGCAACTAGCCTAGACAATACATACAGTAGTGTGAGTTTTTGTGATCGTTTACGTACAGTACGCACTTACAGAGAGGAGGTTTAGTCAACGTCAATTCAATCATGGAGGAATAATTCAATTGAATTAATAAACGTATATCAGTCCGATGACTTGTTTGTTTTAATAATTAGGCCTATGCCTAGGAGAGCACAGTCAGTGTCTACCCAGCAGCAGTAGTAGCGCACTCCTGACCGGGACACTGCTCCAGTCCGGCAGCAGGTGAGCTCGCACGCAGTCTTATCCAGCTGACGGTAAAGTTAGTAGGTTTCTACTACTAGCCTAGACTTGTCATTCCATGGCGACTTTGTCACATTAGTTGTGCTAGTGCATATTTTTTCATAATAGACCTAGGCCCCTAGGCCTACTAATAATACTATAGGCCTAGTTATAGGCCTGGTCCTATGAAAAACTGGCTAGGCTTAGGCCTAAATGTCTAAAAACTGCACTGTCTAAATAAAGGTGATGTGCTATAACACTACAGTATATCATCAGAGCCAACACCAATTCCTGAACAATAAGATTATTATTGATAAACTGTAGGCCTAGAAGCTAGGCTACACAATAATAACGCCTCAATAACATGATGCATAATGTTACTCCAAACCTAACTTTCAACTGTTGTTGAAATGTGGAATTCAAATAAAATATATAGAGTAGGTATGCCGAAACATAACACTCTGGTCCGACCATGACGAAATTCTTCCCCTAGAAGAAACGGTCATTGGTGGGTTGAATGATTGATTGCTAATTGCCTGCATGCTGCCTAAACGGCCTTCACAATGAGTAAACAAGACCTTGGTACAGTAGTAGGAGAAAATCGGACACAGTTCAGCCAGTACTCAGTAGGAAAGCCACTGGAAAAATCGTGTCGAATTTCGCCTAGGAGAGGGCGCCCTATTTTTCGAAATTAGTTCAAATTTTCAGAATTTAAACGTTAATTCATCAAGTAACTTACTTAACAAAACAAACATAATAGTGAAATAATTTTATAAATAGTTTAACAATATAGTGAAATATTTTTGGTGTATTTGGACCGAAACCATAAAGAGTAATTTAATAGACAATTCGTGGTACACAATTTTTACGAGTTTGTGCTTTAGTAATTCGCAAATTTAAAATACAAAAGAATTTTGAACAGTAAAGCATTTAAAATCCCTGCTTTAAAAATTTATAATCTATAATTTTAAATATTAAGATGTAAAAAATCGAGCCCCGGGGACGCAAATCCGACTCTGGAAACTAAGGGTGCCTCATAGAGCTATTAAACAACTAGAGTGCTGACAAGATGGCGGAGCAATGCAGAGTTGTGTATGTGTACCATCCAAGATGGCTGCCGTAGGAAAGCGCCACCTTCAGGCTTAGTATACATATTATTACCATAAATAAGCCCTCTGACTGAATATTATTTCATTAATGATAATTAGTATTGATAATGACAAATTATTAAACTGTCGTAGCCATAAAGAGGCCAAGTAGAGCATCTTATTCAAATATTAAAAAGAATTAAAATCGTGTACATTACACCCATACACCGCAACGTTCGTGTTTCAAAATACGGGTAACTAGCTGTACTGAACTTTCTTTGTAAATTCAGGGCGCAATTCAAAATGATAGTGCTCAGGGGAAATTTGATTGGCTGAATCTATGGCAGCCATCTTGGATGGTACACACACACAGCTCTGCGTATTTCGAACATCGAATACATTGCTGTTAGCGCTCTAGTATTCTTATTATATCTCTATTGGGTGCCTCCATTTCATTGCACTCGAGGACTAGCGTGTACTCCATTTTGTAAATATCGACGATCGTACTCGGGAAGATCGTAATATACAGAACATTTCGAAGACCGTGTGCTACACAAATAATTAATTTGTATGAAATAAATATATACCCTTAGAATAAATATTATTAAGTATGTAATCTTCTAACTCAGTAATTTATAGACAATATTACAGTTTGTCTCTATTTGGTTCGTATGCGAGGCTGAGGCCTAAGCAGTGGACACATGGGGGGGCCTAGCATATTAGCGTACCCGTAAATATGCGGCGACGATTTTCCTTTTTAAAAATGGCTCCATTCCATCCGAAATCAGTATCTTGTTGGCTAAATGACCAGTGTACATCATGCTTCACAGATTCACCCTGTCATTCACAATTTCACTCAATATATGCGATTTTCAGGACATAAAACAACATTTTTATACTAATAATTAGTAATAAATACTGTAATACTTTATTACATAGTACACATTCACATATACATTCACGTATATACTAGCCTATCTCTTTTAAATTACTATGGAATATAAATATACATGGTGGTACTGTATTTGATTATGATATCCTTCAGAACATTTATTTCAATAAGTATGGTAAGCCTACATTTCAAGACTGACATAAACACAAACTTTGATACAGTGCAGGAAACAAGAGTACTGAGGTAGACAACTTTTCACTTTCTGGTTGGTACTTTTACTAAAAAATCTGACTAAAATAAGATATTATTTATATTTGCATAAGCATTAAACATAATTAGTTTGCTTATTTCTTCTGTAAGTGATAATAGTAAATAAAAATGAAGACAATTGTTCTTTATAAACAAAGCAAAGCCTGTATTTAAAAAAAAAGTTTTTGTTTTTCCATAGGCAGGCTATTCTGCTGCATTTGCGCCATTCTGAGTAGATTAGAGTTCAATGGTTGAATCCTTAAGCATCATTATAAAGTTTTTAACATTGCACGTTCATAACCGTCATTGGTCTGCAAATCTGTACAGAATCTGAAATTGGTGTGCCTAAAACTAAATAAAATATATTGGTTACATATATATAATGTATTCAATAATATAGAGATTGGTATGGTTTTGGTATTTTTTATATAACACTAAATCCTGAGTTATTAATTAAAATGATTACAACATGAATCAAATTGTGCTTGCGACAGCAACTTTATTTTATTGTATCTCAGTCACAATGCCCGAAATAATATTTTGTGAAACACAACTACACTAGTGATATAGGCTGTACCTTGTTTTTTTGTTTTTTTTTGTCTTTTTTTTTTTACAGGTTAGTGGTTTTGAGAGAATTCTCTTTGGTGCCAGGCTTTAAGAAGCCCATTTCTCTTTTGGTATTCCGCTAACCTGTCTGGTTTTTTTTTGTACTTCATTTTCATGCGTTTTTGTATATGAACATGCCGAATTTTAATAAATAGAAAAAAGTACTGTAGTATTATTGTGTCTTCTAATCTTATGCCTGGCCCTATCCTTTGTACTACTGTGTATGTTTCATCAAATATTATATAGACATCCCATATGCCTATTATAGCATTAAAATGAATCCTGGCTAGCTAGCTAGGCTGGTAATATCAGTATGATTATAGAAATTAGATGAAAATAAATACAGTAGTACACATGGACGTCTATCCTAAACTAACCCAGTCTGCCTTCACTGTCAGACGCCTACTCCTAGGCTAGTACAACCAGGGAGATGTATCTCCCTGGTACAACAATGGATCGCACCACCATGCGGCCCGCGGCTGCAGTCAATGTCACTCAGCTACGACTACCGCGTGCTCACACATGCTCAAAATATTGCCTAGAATTGTACAGCCTATAAGTATGATCATGGAGGTATGGTATGATTAAACATTTTTGAACAGATTTGAGACAGGTCTTACCTGACTAAACTAAGATTAAACATGATAAATCAACACTTCAAAAAAATATTGATCCCCGGGGACGCAAATCCGACTCTGGAGAAAATTGTAAATAAAAGCCTAGTCAAATCGTACCAGATTTTCACTATTTCACTTGCGTCAACCTCAATCGATAAATGCTTTGCGTTAACGTGGGTTTTCCCAAACAACTCCAATTGGTTCCGAAACTAGACCATATAAGGAAGCCAACCGGGGCGGGCCTTAGCTATTAATGAGAACTATATTAGAGCTGATGCATTTTTGATAAGTGACGCTAAAACGTGGTTACGCTTTGAAACAATAGGTGGCGCTACACAAAGCAAATGCGGAAGTAAGATCGAAAAATCGCGATATAACCAAGGTAATTCAACAGAAGGACGCACATCTCCGCTCTCGAACATAGCGCGTGCGTACAGTCCTTTGATCTTTACTGTGGCATCGACAATCCGGTACTAGTTGCGAGTACAGCCGTCAATTATTAGTCTATGCGTGTCATTTGTTTTATGGTGTTAGTTTTTATTTTATTAATTTTGGGTACTTCGTAATGTCTGTTACATCTGATTTTTTTTTACCGCGAGCTTGTTAAATGCTTCTATAAACTGCACTTTGATTTATGAAAATTGACCAAGAAAATGAAAAGTTATAGCAATTTAAATTTTACGAATTTTATAAAATTTCATGTTCTTATGTAATATTAATCTGTCATTTTGACAATGTTGGCATAAGGTGCCGAAAACGAACATTTGAGTATATACAGGACATTTATTAATTTTTACTGCGAAGTGAGTCTCATGAACGACAATTCACCACAATTTTGGTAAAATTAATGTAGAATTGAAGAATATATTTTTGTCTAATGTTAGTGCAAAATATCAGTAGTCCTTTGTAATCACCGCACGACGCGCGATTATCATGGCAACTAACACGCGCGTGGGTAAATCGTCATGTACGGTGACGGTTTATGGTCTGGTTGCTTTGGTTTTTGTGACGTTCAGCGTGTAGGGACGCACGTGCGCCTAGAATGTCGATGCCAGAGTTATAACCTTTGATGTCCCGAGATGTGCGTCCTTCTGATGAATTGCCTTGATATAACGGACAAATCGCCTATCGGCTGTCCTACTGTACTGCTCCAATCATGGTCAAATTTCAGAAAGTATACACAATTTCTGAATCTAATGTTATTATTTAAAACATAAAATGTTTTAAACCAAAATCCGACCATAATGAAAAAAGAAAGTAGCTGTACGTCTGTGGATTTACTTTACTTTTTTCACGAATTTCGCGAACGTAAAACCGTGACTTGGCGATCGGGAGAATACTAGCCAGAAAGATGCATCAATATTTTATTCGCCGTGGCTAGAGATACGGTACCGTATCGGAACTTCTGATTGCTAAAGGTACGGTAAATGATAATACGTCATGATTAGCCAATAGAAATGACCGACTCGATTTTGGCTTTTTTTGCAAAGTCGACATCGCAATCATGAGAAACGTGTGGCGCGAACAGTTACGATCAAATTTATGTCATAATAGGCCCATTTGATGTACTTCGATTGGGGCCTATCACAATGTTTGGGTTAAAAGTCCTTTCTGTTATTCTTGCGTATTTTATGGTCTACCATAGAGAATGGTCTACTTAGTCTTAAGCCTAGGGCACAAGGAGAATACCCGCCTAGGGGCCGATGCTTATTATAGGCGTACTACAGGCTAGTAGGCGCGCCTAGTAGTACTAGTACTGTAGTGTTACTACTAGGGGCCTAGCTAGGATAAGCCTATAGAATAGTAGGCACTAGTTATTATTGCTGATTGAAATAGCCAACCAAGCAACATGGCGATTGTATTTATCAGTGAGAGTAAACTTTATTTGTAGTAGTAGTATAATAGAATAGGCCTAATAGGGAATTAGTATGCACGTGTAGTACGGGTCCGGTAGCTAAGGCCTAGGCCTGGCTTCTACTAAAAATAGTTTACTCAGTCGCTTGATGTCGCCAAATCTAGAAAAACTGTTATCCTTTTTATTTGCTATAGGGCCTCGGGCTACAGAATATCCCAGCTAACACAAAACGTTAAAAAAACGTTTTGAATTGGTTTTAGTTTGGGTTTCGTTTTTGTGAAACGTTTTCAAAATGTTTTTAAAACGTGCAAGTTAAAAAATTGTGCTTTCTGATAAGAGATTTTTGCACCAAAACGTTAAAAAAACGTTAGAAAAACGTACGCAAAAAACTTACAAACAAGTGTATAAAATAGAACGAAATCACAACGTTCTGTAAACGTTATATCACAACCAACTTTTCACAAATTTT
>NW_022727435.1:342624-365124 GCF_011630105.1 Anneissia japonica
GTTTTTAAAACGTTACATTAAAACGTTATTTAAACGCTTCCAAAACTCCACAAAATTACGTTTTCGAAACGTTTTACTAAAACGTTTTTTGAACCAAACTCATACGTTTTTATAACGTTTTTTTAACGTTAAAGTGTTAGCTGGGATTTATCACAGCTTGTCAACAACACCCGCGAACGAACGAAATTTCTTATCTTCGATGTTGCTAAAACCTAAAACACACACTCACTACTCTTGCAGCAGCAGTGCACTGAATAAACGTCACGCATGTATCGGCGTTTCTATTGGCTAATCATGACGTAATATTATTTACCGTACCTTTAGCAATCGGAAGTTCCGATACGGTACCGTATCTCTAGACACTGCGTATTTTATTAGTTCTCAAAAAACAAAGATGGTAATTTTGATAATTTTCAATACACATATGTATTGAAAATGACATGGTGTATTGGTGTTTATGCTGGCCTAAATAAATATAAGAAAACGATTCTTTCTAGCCTATTCTATTTATTTTATGATCGTGTGGCGTACAACAGCAATGTTTACTCACATTCCCGGCTATCCAGGTGCTATTCTACAGCTTACAGCTGATATGTATTTCAATTAATCTAGGCTCAGAGAGTAGTAAATCTCTATTTTATAGGGCCTCGGAATCGAGCGATGAATATTTAGTTGACAGTTAGAATTTAGGAACAGGGAATAACTCGTCATGTATTAAAATAAAATGCTAAATTGATTTTATAACAGATATTCTGTATCTTCGTTGCATACGACCTACAGACGATTACTCGCTCTCACGGCCAGTGCACGTCACGAACGAACGAGAAGCCCATGTGCTTTAGTCGTGGGCGATTTAGAACCGTCCATTTTGCGGCAGGGTATTCATTTTGTATTATAACTATAAATACACATGCCTAAACATTACTACATTTAAACATGTGTATTAATCGTTATAATAAACATGTTTAATTATTATATTAATATTCAAACACGTGCATTAACCGTTATACACATGTTTAAATACTATTATAATAAGCTTCACCGGGCACACAATGGTTCGGTCTTGGGATGCCAGGCCCGGATGCGATTTTTTTTCGGTACGAAACATTTGCATAAAACTTCACTCGGGCCATCTCGGATTGACTCGAGCGAGTACGATACGAGGAACAAGATCAGACACTTCGCAATGTCGTGATGCTCGAGTTTTACTATTACTGTATTGCTCTTTCTATGTTTACCTACGGTAGGCCAATGAAATCTCACGGACTTATGGGATGTACGTGTGTAACTAACTGTGAACTTCTTGGATGTTATTAAAGGGGGGGGGGGTGCGGGGATGAGACAAGTGGGCATATATTGCTTATTTAACCTTTTCTGAGTTCGGGAAAAATACTTAAAAAATTCAAAATGTTGCCGATGTAACGATAATTACAGAAACAAAACATGACATGATGAGACAGGAAAATCAGGTGAAAACGAGGCTGATCACTTTTTTTCAGTAGCTTGGTAGCATTTTCCAACCAACTCATTAATATTCAAGACAAGTCTGTCAATTAATTTTTGGCGAGCAGCTATCGAAAAATCGTCCCGACGATCGAGCGACTAGCCTACACAGTACATATAGTACACTAGTGTGAAGTCAGTGAGTTTTTGTGATCGTTTACGTACGCAGTTACAGAGAGACGGTATAGTCAACGTCAATACAATCATGGAGATGACTTGTTTGTTTATAATTAGGCCTACACCTATGCCTAGGAGAGCACAGTCAGTGTCTACCCAGCAGCAGTAGCGCACTCCTGTCCGGGACACTGCTCCAGTCCCGCAGCAGGTGAGTTCGCACGCAGCCTTATCCAGCTGACGGTAAAGTTAGTAGGTTTCTACTACTACTAGCCTAGACTTGTCATGCCATGCCATGGCGACTTTGTCACATTAAATGTACTAATAATAGTATAATTTAGGCATAGTTATGGTCCTATGAAAAACTGTCTAGGCCTACCTAGGCCTAAATGTCTACAAAATTCAGTCTAAATAAAGGTGATGTGCTATAATACTACAGTATATCACCAGAGCCAACACCAATTCCTGTAACAATAACATTATTATTGATATACTGTAGGCCCAGAAGCTAGGCTACACAACAATAACGCCCCGTTAAATAATAACATGGTGCATATGTTACTCCAAACCTAACTTTCAGCTGTTGTTGAAATGTGGAATTCAAATAAAATATATACATATATATTTTTGTAGGACAAGATATGTGATAGGCCGAAACATGACACTCTCCTCACATAGGCATTTGCCAGTCGCCATGATGAGACAAATATACCACAACATTTGCCATGAGTACAACTACCCAACATTGGCATCTACGACAGAAGGTGGTACAAAGCATACAAGCACCCAGCAAGACGTTAGCAAGAAACACTCTGGTTATTTGCTGAAACTTGTAATGAAAGCTACACACAATTTAAGGTGAGCAAAAGAAAATTAATTGAATGTCTCATAACTGTTCAGCCAGAGTACATGAAAAAAATATATTGGAATGGTAAAAAAATATCAGCATGGTGTGTCAGTTTTATTAAGAAACAACAATAATACATTATACACTAGCAGACAGGAAGGCTTCAATCAAGTAATTAAAAAATCTGAAAATACTGTCAATTGATGAATGTCTTTTCAGATTAGTACATACAGTATCTCAGTATGGTATGTTATTAATAAAGCAACAAATGCCAATGTTTGATAACATTTTTGATTTTTAACAAAACTGTTTTTGCATTATTGTAACTACTGTATATTTATTCCTCAATAGGAGAAAATGACTGGCTCAAATGGATGCAATGCAAACAATTCCATCTGTGTGGACATGATGAAATGGACATGTCCAATCCATGGTTAGCAGAAGGTGGCAATACTCTGCAGCAAGTGATTGAGGCCAAAATATTTCCAAAGAATTAAATTAAAATGATTTATCTAGTGATTTTTTTTTCTGAAGATATACTGAAATGCCACACACTTAAGTTTTTGTTTTTTACGCATCTGGTTTATATTGCATGCCAAATTTATAATAAATAAATAAATACTGTACCAGTATTACTGTAACTTTTTCACTTGCAAAATATCTTCAATATTATTAAATGGCATTTAAATCCCATTCAGTAGTAATCCTTTTGAAGCAAATATGTGACTAAGATTTAGAAAACAAATTGTGAGGATTAATTTTGAAATATGTAATGTGCGAAGTTGATAGTCCAGTATGAAAATGTGGCTCAATGTATACAGGAACAACTATTTTAATGTATGGCTTTGTACAGTCTTGTGTAAAGTTATTCTATGAAACTGCTTATTTTTTAATGCCGGGATTATGCCTCTGTCTGCATGCTGATCAATTTGGTATTGGAATTTAAGACAAAGCTTCAATTTTTTTTGCTGTACACCATTTTTTGTTTAGTATTTTAAAATATATAGTTGAACTTGCCTATGTCATATTGGGAAATTGTTTGATTGATTTGCAATTAATCATTCTGGCACTCATCATCAATAATAATTTTTGTTGAAAATATATATATTCTAATTAACCATCACTGTGAAAAGCCCATATTCAAATGCATTGCAAAGTGGTGTAACATAGCCGCGACCTAATTATTTTGAATAGAATTTATTACTTCATTAATATAATACTTTTTTGTAATATAAAAATAAAAATTAGTTTAAAAATGAAGACAATAACAATATATGTATAATAGACTCTCTTGTTTCTCAACCTTTTCTAATGTACAGTAATAAAATGCCCCTGTATTTTGACTATCAAAATGGCTGGACATTTGACTCTCTACTAGTTTTTGATCCAGCATGGAACCAGCAGGGCCACGGCCTAATGCAGGTGGTTGTATTTCCGAGAAGAATGCCGAAAATTAGTCTAAACTAATCAGGATACTGTATATAACCATTGCCAATGTATCTCTGCACATTTTTCCAAGCCATTTTCCGCGCAAATTTGAGCTAGTTTTCAAGGTATCATCCACATTCCACGACGAATAAACTGGCATTTTAGTAATGCAGTAGTAGTAGTAGTAGATCCTAGATAGTTCCATGGATCTAATAATTAACATGTAAATTAATGTACTTTATTTAAAATAGTGTTGTTTGTTTGCCTCTAATGTTTGAAATATTATTATAGTTTGTATGCCTAGGCCTAAACTATGGGGGCCTAGGCCGCGCCAGGCAGTAGAGTAGTATTCCGTATTCTCTACATACATACAGTACTGCACTAAATGCTAGGCTATGCCTACACAGGTAAGACAAGTTGGTATTAAACAAACCTATTTAACGCCACTATTAAGATCACCACTTCTAAGACTTCCTTATCCAAACCAGCAAACATATCTTTTTGAAAGATTGATTCTTCAAAAATGCCTTCGACTTATTATATTATTATTATTGAATATTTTCGCAAGTCCTAGTTTTGTGCAAATTTATGAAATAAAAACTGGGGAAAATCGTTATTTTACACATAATTGAGACATTTTCATAAGTGAAAACCCATATAAATGAAAAGACTGGCCAAATTTACATTGGAATATCTAAAGTTTGACACGATTTTTTTTATGGGGTTAGCAAATGCAAGCCTTTGAAAGTAGGTACATTTTAGGAAATTCCCTATCTTATAACACTAGCTCAAAATCCTGTAGCACCAGTGTTTTTTTTTTTTGGGACCCAGTTCACGAGTCTCGTTTTCCAATACCGCGCTCCAAAGTCGAGTGCCGTCACCGTCATTGTGGTCGCCCATCCCCCTATTTTGAATTAAAAATCAATCGTTTCGTAAGTCTCATATCTTCTACTACACAAAACATACTAGTGACCATTAAAATAATATGCTGACATTGATAATCAGAGAGGAAACCAAACTGCAACTGTGTATCCGGTGAGAAAGAAATATATCAAAAATATTTTTATTTGAACAAATTTATTGATTTATTATTTATTATCCATTAGATAACCCATATTAACTCTGAATTACACTCCAAACTAACACTTCAGTCACAAATTAATTTATGGCAGCTATCGCATATACAAATACGAACATGTATATAAACTCCAAATCAATATTCATATACTAAATTTAGAAAACTGATTTTTTAGAACTGAGTCTATGGTGGTTCTCCCACCATACTTGTTCTTTAGGAACGGAAAAAAAACAACAAAAAACCAGACAAAATAAGAAACAGGATGTAAACATTTTCCTCGACCCAATGCTGGGAGTGTGTGAAGATGTGTGGCATTTGGACAAGATTCAAAATAGAAACTTGTTTTCTTTTATTTATAAAAAGACTCAAGTTGTTTGCTTTTTAGGAGAAGCCAAAAGTTTTTGTTTGTTAAAACTAAGTATTTGGAAGGAAAAGTGAGGTTTTTGAGCAATAAACACAGCAAATCATACTTTTTATCGTAAAAGGCAAAGTTTTTACATTATGCGTTGATAGGGTTTTACATTATGCGTTAGAAAATTTTTTTACATTATGCGTCAAATGTTTTTACATTATGCATAAGCAAATTTGTTTACATTATGCGTTGCTTTTTACATTATGCGTTATTTTTTTACATTAAGCGTCAAACCTTTTTACATTATGCGTTAATCGATTATTTTTTTACATTATGCGTCGTTTTTTACATTAACAGTTGTTACAAGAGGTTCCTTGCTAATCAACTATTTAATAATGTTTTAACTTGTTTGTATTGCAGAATTTCTTCTGTGGCGGAAGCTTAATTTCTAATGAGTGGATTTTAACAGCCGCGAATTGCTTCGACCAAGACCCAGGACCTATGAGTGTAAGGGGGAAAGATTGGAAAACAACGACGCCATATATGGGTATGAACATAGCATAACTATACATTTCAACAAACTTTCTTATCTTGATTCTAGTTAGCAATATTGTATTCTGCATTCAAATTGATTGAGTTTTAAAGATTGGTTGATTGATTGATTTGTTAGTTGGTTGATTGGTTGGTTGGTTGGTTGATTGATTGAGATTACATGATTGATTGGGATTGGGTGGTTGAATGAATTATTGAAATTTGTTGGTCTGTTAACTGATTGATTGAGATTAATTTATTGATTGATTGGTCGTTGGTTGGTTGATCATTATTGACTGATTTATTGATTATTTGATTGAAAAAAATTGGTTAGTTGATGGATTGATCGAAATTTGTTGGTTGATTTATTGGTTGATTGATTGGGGTGTTTAGTCTGGCTGATTGATTGTTTGATGGAAATTTGTTTATCGATTAATTAATTGGTTGGTCCGTTGGTTGGTTGATTGATTGATTGACTGATTGTTTAGTTATTGGTTAATTGGTTGTCATTTGATTGGTTGTTTGATTGATTGAGATTGATTAATATTTAATAACTAGAGCACAATTCCCACGCATCCTTTTGCTTAAAAAAATATATATATATTTTAAAAATGAAAACAAAATCTCTTCTGAGATTCAAATGCGGGGCCTGTCGCTTACAAAGCAAGCGACATAACCACTGAGACCATGAATGCGCTTTTATAGTCATGTGCGACCAAGTAGCCAGTGAGAGCCAATCATTGTTCATTACAAGCGAGAAAGTTCCATTCAGGTCCAATGATCAGTTTTGAGATATTTATGTATGGGACGCTCCAATTTAAGGGTCTCCATATCAACACCATACTCCAGTTTTTAGGTATGTGGGTGTTTTTATTGAAATGGTCCTCACATCCACATCCCACTTTGGATCGTCACCAAAATAAAAAGAAACCTTCCATTCAATGTCAGAAATCATTTCAGAAAATATGACGTATGTAGACCTAAAACTGTAGACAGGAGTCTGCTAAAAACAATCAAACACAAAATCCGATGAAAATAACCTGCTTGCGGAGTAATAATGATGATGGCGATAATAATGATGTTGATAATGATCATGATAATGGTTATTAATAGCAGGCATAGGCCAAATACAATTTGAATTTGAATACTTTTTTAAAGGATTGACAAACCGAGCAACCGATAGAAAATCGTCAAATACTTCCAGAATTATAGACTTCATAATGCACCCACTTTACAACACTAAAGAATCCCCCATATTTGACTATGACGTTGCCTTGGCTAAGATAGAACCGATTAAACTTCATCCACAAGTAAGAACCGTATGTTTGCCCGGTGTGACTGATACAAATCTACAAGAAGGTAAGGCCTATGTTTGTTATTGTTCCTTAGATTCTGTACACTCTCACACAGCGCCGACCTTCGTCGGCCAACGTGATTCCACAGGACAGAAACGTTTTGGTGCAGTGGCAATGGCAGTGGCAATGTTCCCGACGGAAAAAAATGGGTGTCGCTCGAAATCTCCAGGGGCGAAAAATAAGACATAATAGGGGTTGATTTTTTTTTTCCTGAGCGCCACTCTCGAAAGAGCATATTTTGCCCTGTGTGTAATGAAACACTTTGAGAAACAGGGTTTTAAATAGAAGGTACAGTATTAAAATGAATAAATAACACAATGAAGACTCAAGCATTTCTTCATAAACGTTTATTTACGATGACGTGAACTACGGGAATACGTGATATAGGTAACATGGGAACGGGCATGGAAAGTGCCTAGCCAATATTTTTTTTATAAGCACCACTCTCGAATAAACACCGCACTGAAGCCTCCTAAACTTTCATAAGCGCTGCGGCGCTTTTTCGAGCATTTACGGTAACAAATGACGCAACTAGACCATGCGCGCTCAAAGGATAATTTTGAATGAAGGTCCGCTGAGACCGCCATCGTCTGCCACCGAGGTCGGGGTCCAACCACACTGCCAGCAATAAACTATTTCGTAGTATGAACTACGCAAGCATGTATTTAAGGTCAAACGACATTAACCTATGTTTGTCGTGTCTATGTGGTGTTTGTTTGCTTATATCAGTTGACCATGATATGGGCATGCACAATTCATGACATGGCTGATTGATTTAGGCTATCTGCGATCATAGCCGTCTGAAGCATATTGGAAGTGGTCCGGCCATTGAGGGGTTGGGGGTGGGCTGAAGAGGTATGGAGAAAAGTGGTGGAAGTGGGGGTGGCCTTCGGGATCCGGGCGTCATTCCTCGAAAAATGTTGTTTCTGCTGTAGATTCCCGAAAATGCGCTCTCCTATCTTTACAACAATCAAATAGGCACCTGCCAAACAAATATGGGCACCTGTACCCCCATCCCCTCTTCCCATTGGATTAATATGATATATTATGTCCTACAGCCGATGTCAGAGACACATTATGCTGTTATATATCAGAAAGCCCTCTTAGATCAGGGGGTGATAGAGCGAAGACCTGATGAGTAGGGGCACCGAAGGGCCCCTAAGAATCGGTGGGCCTGCGCACCGCCGCACGAAAGCGTGACGCCACTACCGAGCATGGGTAGCTCTTCTAGCTGGGTATCAAGTGTATTAACCGGCATTAAATCACCTAACTGCCTAAACTAAGTGTGTTTTAATTTATTTTGTTTTTTGAAATTCATGTACAGTGTATGTACTGTACTCCCTCGAAAAGAAGCCCATGAGCCTATTTTGAAAAGAAGCCCATGATGTTCTCTTCGAGGTATTAAGCCCATGGGCTTCTATTGGAGGTTTTACGGTATTGCAAAATGCCGGCTAAACACTACAAGATAATAACATTAGGAGCTGGTAAGGAGAAATGAGATAATATCTTTGATTTTTTTATATCAATTTCAGCTGATCAATTTAATAACTTTTTTATCGATAAGATACAGAAAGCTCGTAACAACCTAATTTCAACCCGATCGTGTTCATTGGCACATTCTTTTCCTCTTCAGCCGCCATTGTTTTGCACATTTAATTACGTGACCGATATTAATCTATCCAAGTTGATATGCGATATGCCGGCCAAATGCTGTCAGCTTGACCCAGTCCCCACAACAATCTTGAAACGTGTGATTTCATCTACACTTCCAGTTATTTCATCTATTGTCAATAAGTCATTGTCATCCGGTGAGTTTCCTCACCGTCTTAAACAGGGCATAGTTAAACCTCTGCTTAAGAAGCCATCTTTCGATCCAAATATTTTGTCACATTACAGACCTGTTACAAATATTGCTTTCATTTCAAAAGTTATTGAAAAAGTAGTCGCAGATGAATTAATGCACTTTATTGATGTCAACGACTTATCAGAAGTGTTTCAGTCAGCTTATCGTAAATTACATAGTACAGAAACAGCAATACTAAAAATTCATAATGATATCATGGTATCAGTGGATGAGGGAAAGTGTGTGCTGTTAGTTTTTCTAGACCTCTCAGCAGCATTTGATACGATTGACCATACAATTCTCTTAAACAGGCTTGCATCTTTTGGAATCGGTGGATATGTCCTCCGCTGGTTTCGGTCTTATCTACATGGTAGGCAACAAGCTGTATACATTGATGGTGTACTATCTAGTTACATAGATATAGATTGCGGGGTCCCCCAAGGCTCAATTCTTAGGCCTATATTGTTCACTCTATACATTAAACCTATTGGTAATATAATTCGTCGCTACGGCACTAATTTTCACATGTACGCTGATGATACACAATTGTATCTCAGTTTCAAGCCCAACAATGACACGTGTGACCATGCAGTCACAACAATACAGACTTGTATCAAGTCAACACATGGCTCGAAAACAATATGCTCTGTTTAAATGTTGATAAGACACAGGTCTTGTACATTCATTCTAAACGTAGAAGCAGCATTCCGATTATTGACAGAATTACAGTTGGTGATGATGTTGACGTTACTCCATCTACTGCAGTAAAGAATCTTGGAATTTTATTTGATTCTAACATGGACATGGAGAAACATGTTAACAGCATTTGGAAATCTATAGCATTTCAGGGACGAAATACCAGGCGAATTCGCCACCTTTTTACCGAACAAGCACTTATTAAGATTGTTCATGCATTCATTACTTGTAGGTTGGACTATTGCAACAGCATTCTATATGACCTTCCTGATAAATTAATCTCAAAATTGCAGCGTGCGCAAAATATGTCTGCAAGACTTATCTCAGGAACTCCACGTTTTCATCATATCACTCCTATTCTGAACCGACTTCACTGGCTTCCTGTCAAACAAAGGATAGTTTTAAAGATAAATCTCATAACATACAAAGCTCTTCACGGTCTTTCACCTGTGTACATAAGCGACATGCTAAATCTTCGGTCGATGTCATGTATACGGTCACTGCGATCGTCAACTAGCAGTTATGTACTTACCAGACGCTCTTCTAGGTCGAAATCCTATGGTGATAGAGCCTTCAGTGTTGCTGCACCTATCCTCTGGAACCAGTTACCATCTGACTTTAAGAAAAGCTACAAGTTTAAATATAATCAAGTCAAAGCTCAAGAAATTCCTGTTTTGTTGATTTGCCGACCTCTGACCCGAAACCTTCATTTATTAATTATGGGAATAGTTCAACCAATTATTTAAGATGGTTTATTTTAGTGTATGTAAGTGTAGATTAGGATTATAGTGCCCTGGGCACGACGTTATAAACTGCATCCGGTCGAGTCGTCGGCGACTAATTCCGACAACCCCATCTGGTGGTCTTTAGCGGCCGCCAATGGGAGGGTGGATGGACACCCAGCAGCACGGAAAAAACAGCTGAACAAAGGGCGGATGAACTCCTCGGAGCCAACGGCCAACCATGCCTTAGTTTAAGGAGTAGGTTTTTTTAGTTTCATAAAATAACTTCAATTTTTTTTTTCTCAAAATGTCCAAATCAAAGAGCTCAATCACCAAGCGCATAGAGGCTTTTTCGCATGATGCGCTCTACAAATCCAACTATTATTATTATTATTTATTATATTTTGGGTCACAGTGTGCGATTTTGCGTCTTTCATTAACAATTTTGATTGGGAATCGATCTGATGGTCCAAATTCACCAGATATGGCTTGGTGGTTGGTTGGCCGATCCTCTGACAAAATCATTTGCGACGTCTACTAAACGTAAGCCACTTGCCCTGTCTTTGGATACATATAATAAAATCAAATTATTAAGGCGGTTTTGCGTCATAGTTGTTCTTAGGTACCTATTGTAAGTCTTCACACGCCGAAGAGAGCTGAACGTTCTTTCACTTGTAGCATTGGTAGCTGGCCTGACTAAGATTAATTTTGCAAACTGCAGGGGCGGATTTAGTGGTGGGGGGGGGGCGACCCGGCCCCGGCCTCCCCTTTTGGGAGGTAAAAAAAGGGGAAAAAAGAAAGAAAAAGAAAAAAAATGATAGCCCACAACGTCTCAAATGTTATTTTCGGGCGTGTAGAACACAAAAATTTTGCGGGGGCATGCCCCGGACCCCACTAGGACATTGTTGTCTCGATCGGCCCAAATTTCGCCCCCCCCTCCCCTCTCCCCTTTCGTCCCCACCCCCTCCCTTTTGGACATCTCTGGATCCGCCCCTGGACTGAATCACTTGCGATATTAATCTTTTTTGACAGTGGTCAGTCTTCTCAAGTAAGTCAGAATATTGGAAAGTGCATGAGATGCATGATACAGTATTACTAGAAAATCAGGGGCAGATTCTGTAGGGGGCACGGGGACACGTTTCACCTGTTTTGCCACTAAATTTTAAACATTTCAATGCACATTAATGCTATGTCACTCATTTATCTATTCTGAACCTGTTGTGCCCCCATCCATCACCCAACCGCTTGGAAAATTGCGCCCCTGAAAATAGGATACTGAAACTTGATGTCTTCTGCTATAAAGACCTTTAGCTAGCCTACTTTTTTTTCCTTTTTTTTTCTTTTTTTTTTTTTTTTTTGAGAAAAAATGGTCCGGCCATAGCCGGTGCTGCCGGTGCGGTTCCGACGGCCCTGGCGATGCTTCTCTCAACCCAGGAGGATAAATGGGTGTGCTAGGTAATTTTGCTGAATGCCAATACGCCAACAGACGCTTCGTCGACAGAACTATGACCGAATGTGCTTTCGCCGACACGTCTTTTTGACGACACATCTTTTAGCTGATAAGTGATTTCAGCGAAAGGTAGTTTCACCGACAATGAATTCGCCGACAGTTCGGCAGTTGACATCAAATTCGCCTGCAGTCAATTCGCCTTTACCTATTTTAGTTTTTATATAATGAAACGATTTTGATATACATACTGATGAATTAAAGGGGGGTGCGGGGATGAAATAATTAATTTTTAATTTAAAATAGAGGGATGGGCGACCACAACGACGGTGACGGCACTCGATTTTGGAGCGCGGTATTCGAAAACGAGGCTCGTGAACTGGGTCCCAAAAAAAAACTGGTGCTACAGGATTTTGAGCTAGTGTTATAAGATCTGTCTCTTATACACATCTAGATGTGTATAAGAGACAGGCTCTGAGCATCGCCACCTTCTGCTAACCATGGATTGGGCATGTCCATTTCATCATGTCCACACAGATGGAATTGTTTGCATCACATCCATCTGAGCCAGTCATTTGCTCCTATTGAGGAATAAATACAGTAGTTACAATAATGCAAAACCAGGTTTTTTAAAAATCACAATGTTATCAAACATTGGCATTTGCTGCTTTATCAATAACATACCATACTGAGATACTGTATGTACTAATCTGAAAAGACATTCATCAATTGACAGTATTTTCAGATTTTTTAATTACTTGATTGAAGCCTTCCTGTCAGCTAGTGTGTAATGTATTGTTGTTTCTTAATAAAACTGACACACCATGCTGATATTTTTTTACCACTCCAATATATTTGTTTATATTTGTTTCATGTACTCTGGCTGAACAGTGATGAGATATTCACTTAATTTTCTTTTGCTCACCTTAAATTGTGTGTATAGCTTTTATTACAAGTTTCAGCAAACAACCAGAGTGTTTCTTGCTAACGTCTTGCTGGGTGCTTGTATGCTTTGTACCACCTTCTTTCGTAGATGCCAATGTTGGGTGGTTGTACTCATGGCAAATGTTGTGGTATGTTTGTCTCATCATGGCGACTGACAAATACCTATGTGAGGAGAGTGTCATGTTTCGGCCTATCACATATCTTGTCCTACAAAAATATATATATGTATAATATTTTATTTGAATTCCACATTTCAACAACAGCTGAAAGTTAGGTTTGGAGTAACATATGCATCATGTTATTATTTAATGGGGCATTATTGTTGTATAGCCTAGCTTCTAGGCCTACAGTATATCAATAATAATCTTATTGTTACAGGAATTGGTGTTGGCTCTGATGATATACTGTAGTGTTATAGCACATCACCTTTATTTGGACAGTGCATTTTTTAGACATTTATGCCTAGGCCTAGACAGTTTTTCATAGGACCAGGCCTATAGTATACTATTATTAGTAGGCCTAGGGGCCTAGGTCTATTATTATGAAAAAAAAAATGCACTAGCACAATTAATGTGACAAAGATGGCATGACAAGTCTAGGCTAAGTAGAAACCTACTATCTTTACCGTCAGCTGGATAAGGCTGCGTGCGAACTCACCTGCTGCGGGACTGGAGCAGTGTCCCGCACAGGAGTGCGCTACTGCTGCTGGGTAGACACTGACTGTGCTAATCCTAGGCATAGGTGTAGGCCTAATTATAAACACACAAGTCAAGTCATCGGACTGATATACGTTTATTAATTCAATTGAATTATTCCTCCATGATTGAATTGACGTTGACTAAACCGTCTCTCTGTAACTGCGTACGTAAACGATCACAAAAACTGCTTGTATCTAGGCTAGTCGCTCGATCGTCGGGACGATTTTTCGATCAGCTGCTCGCGATTTTTTTTCCGTACGAAACATTTACATGAAACTCCACTCGGGCCGTCTTGACTGAATCGACCCGAAAATCTCATATTGCAGAATTCAGGTCAAAAGGTCATCAACAACTTCTGATCTGAGAGAACGTCGCTGTCTAATTTTTTAAAATAAATTGATGTTACCATGCTAATACTAATGGGTCGTTTAAAATGACATAATAGGGACTTTTAGATTGTGTGGACGTGGACCTGGTTCACGTCGACTAGTCATGCGTGTCAACGTAGTCAACTATACTTGTTGACTACAAATGAAAACCTTTTAGATTTCAGTCGACATGTAGCGCCCGCTAGGCAACCTTATTAAGCAGCTGTGTCATGGCGAACCTTCATCGACTTCGCGAAATTGTCGTCTTTGCATATTCTACAGGTGTCTTGGACGATGAGGAATTCATGTTTTTATACAATACAAATAAACCAAAAAATACCGAATTCAGGTACCGAGATTATCAGAAATTTGATCTAGACAAGTACAACAATGATGAATGTAATGCATACTTCAGGGCGCATCCGGTGCGTCAACTGCGATGATGCAGATAGTTAACAGGCCTCCCCGGCCGGCTGCGCTCGCTGCGGTGCAAGTTTGCATTGCATGCACACTGGCGTAAGGACGCTCATGAACTTCCACAGCCTTTTTTGTGTTTACAAAGGCAGTAGAAATAACATAACTGCCTGTGCATTAAAAAGCAAATAATACAGATTAATTCAACACAAGTTAGAAACTTCCCCCAGACTGTCTCTGCCTCAGTTGGACGAACTATTAGTGAAGGCAGCGTTGCCACTATATTTTCATCTTCCATCTTTAAACTTCACAAGCGAGCACGGCGTCCTAGATTTAGGACGACGGGAAAAACGAGGTGAACACGTTCTCGATTTTGGTAGTGGACGAGGGAGACGACGTAACGCATGCGCAGTGCCTTAAAATTACCTCATCACGTAGCAGTCCACTATGTCGACGTGCAAATCTAAAAGTCCCTAATATTTGATTGAGCTGCACGAGTAAAAAAGTGTTATTTTTAATTTGAGATACATACTGTGGCAATTTTTATTTTTTAGTTAGGTTCTGGGTTTTGCATAATTACCTAGGCCTAACTACAAAAAATATACGCTTTCTGGGGAAAGCACAGAGAGTAAGGAAAAGCGCGTTTCTCGGGGCGTTTGATCAAATGAAACAGGGTGACAGTTATTTTCAAATTAAGAGAAGGGCTGAGAAGAGGCAGCTCTAAAATACTGGATGCCTTAAGACCTGCCAAAATGGCAGAGCACCAATGAATAAATGAGGCCTAAGCCTAGTTATTAATATCAGGCATAGTAATCTGCAGATTCTTGATTACAAGACTAGACCAGGTTAATTACATGTAATGCCTAAATGATTATTTATTATTATTATTATTATTGTTGTTATTATTATTATTATTATTAATTATTGTTATTATGTTACTAAAACCAACCTGTAGGCCTACCTTAAGGGGAACTTAGACAATCGAGGAATTAGAGAGCAATTAAAAAATCGACGTTAAGGGGAAATAACAGAAAAGATATTCCCCCTGGGCTAGTTATTAATTATAAGCCTAGTAAATAGTATATAATGCTTAGGTCAAGGTAATTAATGCTGAAATTATTATTATTATTATTGTTATTATTATTATTATTATTATTAATTATTATTATGTTACTAAAACCAACCTGTAGGCCTACCATAAGGGGAACTTAGACAATGGAGGAATTAGAGAATTAAAAAATCGACGTTAATGGGAAATAACAGAAAAGATATTCCCCCTATGCTTATTAATTATAGGCCTAGTAAATAGTATACAAGGCTTAGTTCAAGGTAATTAATGCTGAAATTATTATTATTATTATTGTTATTATTATTTATTATTATTATGTTACTAAAACCAACCTGTAGGCCTACCTTAAGGGGAACTTAGACAATGGAGGAATTAGAGAACAATTAAAAAATCGACGTTAAGGGAAATAACACAAAAGATATTCCATCTGGGCTAGTTATTATTTATAGGCCTAGTAAATAGTATGGTTCATTACAAGGCTTAGGTCAAGGTAATTAATGCTGAAATTATTATTATTATTATTTATTATTTAACATTAATTACATTACAAGGAACTCCATGCAAGGATTGGTCAAGTTCAATAACGCCGCCGAATGGTATATTTTATTTATTTAATAATATTTCTCTTATGCACTCTATTTTTTAATTCATGCTTTAATTTTTTTCCATTTTTTTTCTTCAAAATTTCAATCAACGTCTGTATGTAAAGCGTGACTGTTGGTGTCAGCCTAGGACCCTAGGCCTATACTTTGTAGTTAGGCTACCTGTAGGTAGTATACCTGTAGTTAGGCCCATAGTTTATGATCCTCTTTCTCTCTAGCCTCTGGTATTACTGTACCTATCAACACTTTATACTATAAAGGGGGTACTAGCTGTTGTTGTAGATATTATACTAACATTTAATAAACATCCTAGAAGGTCACAGTTAGTTACACACGAACATCCCATAAATCCGTAAGATATCATAGGCCTACCGTGTAAACATAGAAAGAGCAATAATAGTAAAACTCGAGCGTCACGACATTGCGAAGTGTCTGCTCTTGTTCCTCGTATCGAACTTAGTCGAGTCAATCCGAGATGGCCCGAAGTTTCATGCAAATGTTTCGTACGGAAAAAAAAAATCCCCAACTGCTCGCCAAAAATTAATTGACAGACTTGTGTTGAATATTAATGAGTTAGTTAGAAAATGCTACCAAGCTACTGAAAAAAGTGATCAGCCTCGTTTTCACCTGATTTTCCTGTCTCATCATATCATGTTTTGTTCTGTAATTATCCTTACATCTCAACATTTTGAATTTTTTAAGTATTTTTCCCGAACTCAGGAAAGGTTAAATAAGCAATAGCCGCACCCCCCCCCTTTAAATTTTTGTAGAAGATATCAATGTATTGGTGTCCATCGACATCAAGAACCCTCCAAGTCCAGTCTAGCTGCTTTGTGAAACAAACTCCAGTGATTTTCGCAATCTTTGCTGTCGGCAAATTTCTTGTCAATGCTCGGTTGTCTGTGAATGAGCTGCTCTCGACGAAAAGCCTGTCGACAGAACAGGTCAAAGTCGGTCGGAAAAAATATAATGATTTTACAGTTTCAAAACTTGGCGAATTGGCTGTCGGCGAAATGTCTTATTGGCGAAATATCCTGCGGGAAAAACACGTGCCGGTGAAATGTCAGTCAACGAATTTGCATTCAGAAACCTCTAGTCACGAAATGCGTACTCGGCAGCAACACTTAAGCATGTGAAACCAATGACCAGTGATAAACAAAGCGCTTCATAACCTAAAAGAATGTGTCTTAATAATATTCAGTAATATAAAGTACAAATTTCCCAAGGATTTTGCATGATTGGAACTATCTTCAAACGCGAAGTGTAGGGAGCTAAGTGTCAATCTTCCAACAACGATGGAAGTCGAATTCACTGATTTACCGAAATAAAATCATTTTTGTATTTGTTTTACTGTATCTCAATTAATACTAAAGAGCATAACCATCCGTCGACATTACCATTTCCATGTGAGCCTAGGTTAGAATTATGCAGTTTGCGTACGGTTCACGTAGGCAGAGGTGCGGTAGCCGATTTTGGTTAGTACCTGGGCCGCCAAGAGGGGAACTGTAACAGGAGAAAGGGTGTGGTCCCCTGTGTGGGGGGGGGGCTATAATTCTAGAGGAGCCCATTATTAGGGAGCACATGCCACAATTGAAGGCCCATGATAGTATTTATTATTTTTGAAAACATATTGCTACCTGCAATTTCTGTGGTTCCCCTCTGGTAAGCTTGGACCCCGGGATCTTCCCCTCGCCTTTCCCCTCCCACCTCTCGGTGGCATTGGTTAGTACTTTTCCCCACGTACGCGTAGACTTGGCACGGCTCGTGCAGTAAAGAAGTATATACCGCACCCCTTACCTGGTGGAATTGTTCAATTCAATTATGTTTGTTTTTATTACCGAATATATAGGCTATTCGATGTGTAGTAATCAACAAATAACTAATGATACAGAAAGCGACACAACGACGGGCGCAAAATGAATCATTTTCATTGACGATTTCCCAGCTGCCACCAAAAAATAGCGTCATGTCGTCAATCGCTTACACACAGAGCGATAGATTTGTTGTTCGACCGTAGTGATAAATATATTAAATATGAAATGGTCAGTTATATTACGGAAACTATAGCAATATTATATTAAATCACATATGAAATACTGCATGGTAAGGATTTGACGCACTAAATACTTGAATTTCTTCTAATTTAAGAGTACTCATTAGAATGGAAGCCCAACCAAAAAGATTATGTCACAGTGACAGGCTGGGGAAGATTGGGGTTTAACAGGGAGAAGGCAGCTAAGCTTCAGCAATTAGACCTTCCACTTGGAGTACATGACAAATGTAGAAAATCGTTAGGCTTAGCTGGAGATGAATTTACCCATCAAATGTTCTGTGCTGGAGGAGAGGCGGGCAAGGATTCATGCGCAGGAGATGCAGGAGGACCAGTGGTCCAAAAAAGAACAAACAATGGTGAAGAAAGGTACGAAGTTGTAGGAATAGTTAGTTGGGGAAAAGTAGATTGTGGCCAGGAGGGCGAATATGGGTTTTATACACACGTACCAAGGTTACTTGATTGGATTAAAAATACGACTGGACTGGAATAAACTAATACGCACTGCATGTTTAGGCCTACGTACCTAATTATATTGCATTAGGATATTGTAAAAGTTACAAGAACAGGACCATACAGATGATTGAACCATACAAATGATTGAACCATATTAATACTGTAGTACTGTACTGCATTATCATGCAATATGCCTATCGTATTTGAAACAGAGAATTGCTTTATTTAAATTAAGCGATAAGAGAAGCAAACTGGATCTACATTAAAATTAGCGTAATGATTAGTAATAAGGCTAAATCTAAAGCGAAAAGACGCCGAATATATTTCACTTATATGCCTATTTTGACCGATAGGAAATCCTGATTCGCATACAAAATACTTAACCATAATCCTCCATGCATAAAGCATAATGGAACTCTTTAAATAATAATTATTATTTATAAATATGGAAAATGTGTCTTAAAATATTCTGATCGTTGTTTTCATGACTTTTACAAATATTGCCTTTTATGCGTGTTTGACGTTTGTGAAAACTGGAATAAATCCGTACTGCGAATATGGTAAATGGCAATTTAGGCCAAATAAAAAAAAAAGACTGGTTTCTCGGGACCTAGCGCATCTTGGTAAAAGTGAGAGAGTAATAGATGTTTCCCATCGATCATCTTGGATTTGCCATCTCGGAGCAATGAAAAAGTGTCCTCACTTTACATATTTCAAAATATTATGACTAGAAACTACCTTTTTGTTTTACTTGGCCTTATATAACTTCATGGAACAACTGATCAGCAAAGATGTATCACTAGGAAATTACTGATTTCATATTGGATGTATTTTTTCTATTGAAGTATATAGTAACCTTTATATGGCATATCTAATTTGGTTATTCACCCCAAAATTATCAAAATCATTCTTGAATTAATTCATTTAGTTTAAATAAAAGAGGAAATTGTGCATATTCTCGATCTTATGTGTCTCTTGTTACGTAGTACTATATAAACCTTTTACATTCAAAGAGCGGGTACAAGTCTGAAATATCTGTTTATGACTATATTCACATCCGTGGCAAAACTTTTTTATACTTTGTTTCTCATTTTTTAAAGATCGTTATAGGAGGGCGGAACAAATAAATAGGCCTTTAAATTTTGTTCTCTTATTAGCAAATGGTTTCGGCAAAAACATCCAAACGGAGGAGAATTTTTTTTTTTATTGGTGTATGTAAACAGTAACATTGGGATGGTTAAACGCTTTAAATTTGTTTAGGAAGAAATATACATGTCTAGCTTTTTGAGATTTCAAGACAGCAGTGGGCGTAACAAAAATAAAGAAAAACTTGAATTTTATTCTGAAATTTCCATATTTTCATGGCAGCGGGTGTGCTAATTGGCAAAAAAATACAATGTCATTTTTATTTGAAACTATTATTGGCGGGTGGCAGGTTCGCTAAACAAGGTATGAAAGTCTTGCCTAACCTGAAGAACAGTATGCTCGAAAGTTTGTATGATATAATATAAATTGGCAGGATTTGTATTAAATTTATCTATGTATATCTGTATATACATAGCACTTATTATTATTTGTCTATTTTTATATACATATTGTATTGCCCACAGAAAACTAATTTGATTATATATGTGTATGTATGTAAACAAATGGATAAATAATAAGTGCTTTTGTTTATTATTGTTCAAACCTAATTTGAATATATGTGTATACCTGTCTCTTGTTTGTGTGAACTTGTAACTGATAAGACTACTCTCTAGTGTTGTCTAAAAGTTGGTCCACTTTTGCTGTTCAACTTGAATTTACATTTTAGCATTTGATTATAAATTCTTTATCTCAATCAAGATTCGGCCAAGCCGCCATCGTATTCCAGACAAACCATATTGCATTATAACACATTAAAACAGACAGACATTTTATATTCTACAGACAATCATAAGCAAGACAATTTACTTTATTGGTCTTTAAATACAAACAAAAATTTAGTATTCAGAAAAGCAGTTTCGATTTCATTTATTTCATAACAAAAGTGGCAACATCCTTTTTATGAAAATTATTTCCAAGTACAGGTGTTTGTTAAGCACGTAGGATGATGAATTGAACAACATAATTATCTTTACTATACAGTATTTAATTTATTTTTTTTTATTTAATTTGGTTTTTTTTTAAATTAATTTGATTAGTTTATGAATGGTGTTTTTTTACTATTAAAAGTATCCTTCAAGAATATGTCAATTAAAATCATTTAAGATACAGTAGTGTTTTTAATGGTTTTTAAAATAAAACAATGGGGATGGAGCTAGTTTTCACCGCTAGCAGTGTTACAAGCCCTTCCACCACTATTGTGCTGCTAATTCTCAGAATTGCATCAAGTGTCTACAGAAAGAAGTGAATCATGTGACTTCACTACTTTTACGTTAATTCGATCTTACACATTGATTTTCGATTTATTGAAAATCTTTATAATATATACATTATCTTTTCTATCTAATTGTATCCACATTTAACACACTGTAAACAAAGAAATAATGCATTTTCAGTATCTTTAAATAATAATTATTACATGGTTTAACATCGAAATTGCATTTTAATAGATCTGTGTTTTCTGTACCAAAAATATCAATTTTTAATTGAAAATTATTAAACTTTGGTTGGAATAAAAATCAACATTAAACAGTTAATTTTATCCAGTAATGCAATAATAATAATATTCCCTGCTATTCTCAATACAATTCATAATTATTACACTATAAAACAATAACATACAGTACACAGTACTAACACATGGTACCGTACAGTAGCTTTATAATGTATCCCATTAAATATGAGTAATATTTGCACAGAGAACATTTTGAAGGAGTTGCTTACAATCCATATACTCTCTACATATCCTTAACATTCTCAATGTTATCGTTTTTCTTCATATACTTAATCCCATTACATGGCAATGGGGATGAGATTGTTGGGACTATAGCCATACAAGGTACCAGCGTTTTCCAAAGACTTGAATAAAATTTTGCTTTCAGCCAACATGGTAATAATCTTTTATTTCATTTTCGGGAACATTTGAATTAAAGTCGTTTTTACTCAGAGAAAGCGACTAAGCACCGACTGAGGCTATCGGCACTGCCGCAGTGCGAAAAAAAAAGCTGCTGTTTTCTATCGGCACTGCCGCAGTGCCAAAAAGCTGCTGTTTTCTATCAGCACTGCCGTAGTGCCAAAACAATGCAGTTTTCTATCGGCACTGCCACTCGAAAAGCTGCTGTTTACTTAATCAAATGGATGTTTTTATCGATAGATTATAGTATCAATAAGTGGTTAGGTCTAGCCTAGCCTATATTATTGTTAACATTATATATGTTTTACAATTAATTATAGTTATTTCTAATTATTAAATATATACATATGTCTAGGCCTATACATAAAACAAAAAAATAAAACAAAAATTATAAATAAAATAGTAATAATAATAATAATGATAATATAATAATAATATAATAATAATAATAATAAAAGTGCTCGAATAATTCTATAATAAAGAATAATAATACTTTAATTCACCTTTTTACGATAGTTTGATTAATGAGATGAATCAGCATATATTAAATCAACTTGCGTCTATGCAAAACCTGTTTTTATAAATAAAGATGTTATCTATTTTATTCTGTTTTCGTAAATAATCTTAAAAATTATAAGTTAATTTTCTATGATAATTTTATCCACATAATTCATGTTTTCAATATTAGTATGGTTGATAAATAATATATAAAATAATAATAATAATAATAATAATAATGATGATAATAATAATGATGATAATAATAATAATAATAGTAATAATAATAATAGTAATAATAGTAATAATAATAATGAAGGTGCTCGAATAATGCTTTAATAAAGAATTAATAATACTTCAGTAGGCCTATTTGCGATAGTGTGATTAATGAGATATTTGTTGATTAATTTATAGAAATATATAATA